>NW_023276808.1:2178016-2266416 GCF_003668045.3 Cricetulus griseus
ACTTCTTGTGACCATTATCTTTTATGGTGGCACTTGTAACAGTTCCATACAATTTTCCTGTTTCTAACAACCGTTGGTAATGAGTCCTTGACAGTCTTTTCCAATGTCTTTTCACAAGTTCCAAGTTAACTTAAAGAGGAAAACTGTGTTTGTTTAGAATGCTGTGTTTTCCCCAGTCTTTTCCACTCTTCCCACCAAGTTGACACAGCACGACCTTCCCCTCCTCCATCTCTTCCTTCCTCCCTTCCTTCCTTCGATATTCCGTTCTTTCTTCCATACTTCCTTCTTTTCTTCCTTTTTTTCTAGGAGTGTTAGTTAAGGGGGTAAAATATTGCAGCTTTTAAAACAGTGATGTGGTTTCCATTATATTCAGCCCTGTCTCCTTCCATGGTCTCTGGATGCTAAAAAAATATTGAAAACAAATTTTGATTCGTTTACAGATGTTTGCCTCTGGAGGCGGGGGTTGGACATCCTCAAGGTAAACCTTAGGAACTCAACACAAACACTCTGGTTTAGAAAAAGCACTGCCTACAAATTAAAGTATACATAAGTATGCCTAAAATCTCTCTCTCTCTCTCTCTCTCTCTCTCTCTCTCTCTCTGTGTGTGTGCGTGTGTGTGTGTGTGTGTCCCATGCCTGCACCTGTCACACAGGAGAATTCATCAGTGGCCCTGTAGATACATGTGCTTACAGATATTGGACCTTCCCAGCCTGCCTTCCTTTTGGTATTCTTTTCCATTTGAATCTGTTTTTCCCTTAGATATTAAGCCAAAGAGATCTGTAGTCCTCTCTGGACCCTGCTTAGTTTTCAGGTATCAGTGTCCTTTGTCAGATGAGTGTTCAAACATTCAGAAAGAAAAGAAAGCTTTTTCTTTAACTTTCGATGGGATGTGCTTTAGCATAAGATACCTTATCCTGAGTCTAGGACTTGGCATCCTCCTCCAATTAAGCAAACTAGACATTTGACTGGTGGTTTCAAGAAGCAGATCACTTTTCTACTTTTTTTCTCTATGGTTATATATATTCTGATTCTAAGAAATGAAGTGAAAACACTAGGAAATAACTGAAGATGCCACACTGCCCTAGACCACTCCAGAAACTGTGCTCAAAGTATACCACACTGTGAGAAGCAATAGGAGAGAGGCTCTGAGGCTGAGCCACTTTTTGCAAAAGGGAAAATAAGATAAGGAAAATGTTAACATAGTAAAAACAAAGGCCCTTCTTTTAGGATCTCAAACATAGAGTCTCTTTAGATTGTTATTTTGACTTATCTGACAAGCATTTTCTCCAGTCTATAAGTGGATACTGTTTAGCCTACTGCAAGTCCAGGACAAAGTTATTATGGCAACTACTACCAATTTTCCCTGGAATAAAACTTAGTGTCAGCAAAGACAGAGGAAAGAGATGCAAATATGAGACACAAGGTTAAGTGCACTCTCTGGAGAAGAGGCACCCTTTGTTTTGGGAAAATACTGAGAGTAGAAATTGATAATTCCAGAACACAGATGTGAATTCGTACCTGATTTTTTAGTTACAAACTTCTACAAACCGTGAAGTCATTTGGAGCTGTTTGGTGGTGGTATGCTTGGAAAACAAAACAAAACAACCAGTCTGAAAGAATTGCCAGAATACCTGCCCATTTGTCATTCTCTTCTGAGTATAGTGTTAGCAGACAGGACTTTGATAGAGAAAATGGAAGGTGATTAAAATTACAGGAGTGTCTATAAAACACTTTTGTTCCTTGCCCCTTGAACTCAAGGGGAAGCTGCATTCAGCCCCTTCCACCCTCTCATCCTACTCAAACTTGAACTCTAAACTGAAAGCCTGCTCCTCCTTACGTGGCCTGACAGCCCATCTCTGTGCAGCTTTAGTTACAAAGACTTTTAGAGAATTCACTGGCTTAAGGACAAACAGCAATGTGTGTAGACAAAACAGATTAGACAGACAGAAAGACATTGGTAGAAGGGTTGTGCTCCCCAACTCCCCTCATTGTTAAAGTGGAAAAGGAGCCCAGCTGGCCAATGTTGCCCCCACCTGGTTATATCCAAGTTGTCCCAAGACCCAGACAGGGAAAGGGGTGTGCTAACTCTCTGTCCAGCTGGAGTTTTCCCTATCAGGAAACTTGGCTGAAACAGCTGATGGGGGTTGATAAAAACACATGCTTGTAGAGACTTATATGGTGATGAGAATGCAGACTCAGAAGACTTGAGTTCTAAAATGCTACTTCAGCACAGTCCTGGCTGGAGGAAGGAGCAAGGGGGTGTCAGAAGGCTTCCCTGAGAGTGTTTACAGAACTTGGAGGTTTGACAAGCATAACATCAAGTTCATTGTTCATTAAATAGGCGGTCTGGAGTGTGTCGAGGGCCAAAAGGGGCCTCATACTGAATCAAGAGTTAATCATTGTTAGATGACCAGAATCGCTTCGACTACAAGATGTTTTTTCCGGTTAAGCTGCACAATACATGTTGCAAAATGTTCTCCCTTTTCTCAGAAATAGCTGCGGTTCGCTAACAATGGGACCATGGGCTAAGATTTACCTTGCCTCTATTTCCTCTTGAAAATTTTCCATTCCTCCTGCTCCCTTACCCCGCCCTGAGTAAAAATCTCCTGCATATAAGCAAGCTTTACCTTTCAATAAATGAGACCTTGACATTGCACAGACGGACTCTTGTCCTTTCTTGAGCCGCTTGGTCTCCATTCCTTTCTCGCCCTCATGACCCCTTTAGGTGACAACCCCCTCGAGACCCGCGAATAACCTGGCCTGCTGGACGGGTCAAGTGGCGCCCAAACGTGGGGCTCGAGGTACGGTGGTCTCCGGACATCGCCAAGAGAAGAAGAGGCTAGCCGACCCAAAATGGAGACGCCCTGCATCGCTCGTGCACCGGTCTGTCTCGAGGTAAGTACTGCTGTCCCATTATCGTCATGGGCAATTCAGCCTCTAAGGAGGCCCTCTTTATCAGAGAAATAAAGAGTAGTCTTAGGGAGAGAGGAAGTAGAGTTAAGAAAAAGGATCTCTTTAATTTTTTTTTGTTTGTTTGTTTTGTGGAGGAGAAATGTCCTTGGCTGGTGATTCATGGGCCTGGCATTCATCCACTAAGTTGGAATAAAGTGGGAAAGGATATTAATGGTCTCCTCAAAAAGGGAGAGGAGATCCCAGATTCCTTCTTTAGTTTTTATGGAATTATTAGAGATATTCTTAAGGAATCTGAGACAGAAGGAAAGGTTTCTCACCTGCTTGCTCTAGCAGAAGATTTCCTGAATGACTTGTCTGAAAACTATGAGACAAAAGGGAGTCAGATTGACGGCACAAAAACAAAAGCTAAAGGCCCTCCCTCGGAGTCACGCACACCTTCTCTCATGGATGAGGATATTCAGGAAAAAAATTTAAGTCCCCCATTGATTAAGTCTCCTCCGCCATTAATTAAATCCCCCCTAAAAAAAATGTTCTTGAAGTTATTCTTAATTATTGGGCTCTTCTCAGGGACGTCATTCAGAGCCCTGAACTCGTTGGTGAGAGGTCTCGCCTCTTGCTGACTGTTAAAGACTTCCTTCAGAAGTCACGACCATTGTCATGTACAGAAGCCAATGACTGACCTTCCCCTATTCCCTCAGCCTGTGCTCTCACCCTCCCGGGGCTCTGCATACTTGCAAGCCACAGAGGACTCACTGGTCTTCTCGTTGCTGGCAGCATTTCTTAGAGGCGGTCAAGCTTGAAGGCTGCAACTTACAGCCTTGGGAGATGCCACCATGGTTGATGGCTAATTAATGTATATAAATGCTATTGATACAGCCAGACAGAAACTGTTTTTGAGACTTATAAAAAAGAAAAGGCAACATATTTAAGCTTAGAATTGTTCAAATTTTGGATGCTCATATTTCAATGATTGACTATAAGCTACTATGTTAAAAATTTCAATTAGGATTTTTCTTTTCTACAAGCTGATCATAACCTAGGCAAAAGGAGAAATGTGAGACGTATGCAAGTTATGAATGAACGGTGTGGCCACACCTGGATGCGTGATGTGATTGTGAATTTATGAATGCGGATGAATGGAAATGCCTAAATTGCCTTGGATATGATTAGAGATATTTACATTGCCTTGGATATTGTTTAAAAAATATCAAATTCACTTTAATAGAGTCAAAAGAGCATCCAGTTAATGAGTCAATGTCTTAACAGAAAAAATTATGATTTGAGCCCTAGAAAATAGTCAATTAAAAAGTTAGCAAAAGTTTATAGCATTAGCTTAGAGATATGAGGAATCTATGATACTATAAAATTTGGCAGATGAGAGGATGTAGGTCTTACTAAAATTTTATGGTCAAAAAAGGACATCTAGAAAATAAGGGTTGATACATGATTTTGAGAAGGATTTATGAGAAGCCTCAAAAAAGAGCCAACCTGTTAGATTCACAGCTTGGCAGGTCAGCTAACATGCAAGTGAGGTCTTATCAGCTTGTCAGCCTCAAAGATTAGATTAGAAAAGGCTACTCAAAAACTCTAAATAAATCTAGAGAACTGTTAAAGACATATGTTATATTCTAAAGAAATTGGGGCTTAATAGATAACAATTAGAAAAGATAATTTAAAAATCTTTTAAATGAGTTTTTTAGAAATTGTTATAAAATATTCATTAAGTATTTTTTGGACATCTAATGATGATTTAAATCCTTTAAGTAAAATTCTATAAGGAGATAATGATCCAGATATACCTAAACAACCAACTAGAAAGGTAGACAAGTTCATATCTCTCACTCCCTGATGGAGACGCTGGAGAGACAACAATTCCATGATTACTCTATGCTGCCCTAAAAGAGGAGTGCTGTTTCTATGTTAACCATTCTGGAGTTATTAGGGATTCCATGGCCAAGCTCAGAGAAAGACTCAACCATTGGTGAAAGGAACGGGAGTTCCAACAAGGCTGGTTTAAAGGAATCTCCACCCTCTTAGGACCCCTACTTATTCTTTTACTGCTGCTTACTTTTGGGCTATACATTCTTAATCACCTACTCCGATTTATTAAAGAATGCTTATCCATAACCCAAGCCCTAGTTCTTAATCAGCAATATCAGGCTCTCAGGCAATAAGCAGGACCATGGGTTTTAGGATTAAAACCTCACAAAAAAGATGGGGGAATGAAATATTTTAGTTTGCTGAGAGAAAAAGTTTTAAAAGATTTTAGTTCACAGAGAGAAAAAGTTTCCCACAGGCCTTGGCCCATTACAAGGGGGTTGACCCCAACCCTGGGCACGTCCTATGGTTTAGACGGGGGCAATCGCCAAAACAATCCTCTTTGGGTCACACCTGGCTGGCCAACAGACAATCAAGGACTTCCCAGGGTATGTTCTATGGTCTTTCCTTTGTAGAAAAGCAAGTCACACCTGGGTGACCACTCTAACATGAGATCATACTTTGTAATCAATCACTTTATGCCCCTTGCCTGTATGCTGATCTGTGTTTTTTTTCTGTATAAGGAGCCTGTAACCCTTGCTGGGGTGTGCAGCTTCCCCGAATTGCTGACACCCAAATGCGCATTTGTTCAATGTTTTAGAAAGTATTTTAAAAGAGAACAAAGTATGATACATGTCTCCTACTCTAAGCAACAGTTTAATTGATGGTTTCAGAACAATGATTTATGGGTGATTGTCTTTGCTCAGTTTTCAGGAAGAATTAATAATCAGTTTCTAGCTCATGAACTGTTACAGTTTGCACTAATGCATTTTTGTATTTCCAAAATTGTAAAAAGCAGTCCTATAAAAATATGCTATGTTAATTTTTACCAATGGTTCTATTGGGAGAGTCACTTATATAGGTTATTAATACAAACAAATAGATAGAGCAGACAGCTCTGACTTCAGCTCAAATAATTAAATTGCAAGCTGTTATAATGGTCTTTTAAATCCTGGTAAATAATTCATTTAATTTATATTCTGACAGTCACTATGTCTTCAAGGATCTTATGGCAATAGAGACAATTCCATACATAGGATCCAATATTAGATTAATTTGAGCAAATTCAAAATGTTATTCACCTAAGAGAATTATCATGTTTATGGGTCACATTGGGAACCTATTAAATAGGCCTTTCACTGATTACTGGCCAAATGGAATGAATTAACTGATTAACAAAATCAGTTGATTTGCCTCAAATAGAAAAAGCTTGACAGGCTTGTAACTTTCTTCATAATAGCAAAAGTCTAAGTAAGAAATTTGGCTTAACCAGAGAGACTGCTGGTCAAATCATCAAACAATGTAAAATAGGTCCACAATATGGCTATGGCTAATTTAAGGATGAATCCTCAAGGCCTGCTCCCCAACCATTTATGGCAAATGGATGTGACTCACATTACAGAGTTTGGCAAGTTAAAAATGTGCCACTCCACAAACAGGAGAAGCCATCAGGCATGTTATAAGTCACTGTTTAAGATGTTTTGCTTACATGGGAATGGCAAAAGTTATAAAAACAGATAATGGGTCTGGATATACTAACAAAGCTTTCCAGAAATTTTGTGCTTAATTCCTGAGACCGGTGCTACTGGGACAGCCCTTGTGGCCTAGTCCCGCCCAGCTGCCTGTAGCAGCTCGGGATGGCTGGGCCTTTGGGGACGCAGCATGCCGCTGACTTGGGGGAGTGAAACGCCTGCCTCCGTGCTTCTGTAGCAGTGGCCAGACATGAGGCTAGCCCACAAGCCAGGCAGTGGTGGGGTATGCCTTAATCAGCCGAGGATAGCCTCTGGCATCCATCAATGGCTCAAAATTATACTCAAGCCTTATGGAAAGATCCCCTAACTTACAAATGGCACAGATCAGATCCAGTCCTCATTTGGGGAAAAGGACATGCATGGATTTTTGATACTCAGGCCAATAATGCTAGATGGTTGCCTAAATGCCTTTTAAAAATGAATAATCCACCCAGGGGAAGCCCCTGAGAAGCCTTTTAATTCTGCTTAATTCTAGATAAAAGATGCTGTCTTTTTGGCTACTTATGTTTCCCACCTTCAACTGCCATTGCCGCTGGAAGCCCTTATCAGATCTACAACTACACCTGGACGATCCTCAACCAAGCCAGTGATGCTGCCAATGTTTCCACAACTATTACGACCACCCCCTCCTATTCCCCCCTGATAGTTGATTTATGTGCTTTAGCCTTAGGCGCCTCTCCAGACTAGGGAAACCCCTGACCATTTTCCCCCCAGGACCTCCCTCCTCCGATGACCTTATTCTCTCCTTAATTAACCCTACTGTTCAGCCCCTTCATCAAGCCAACCACTCCCTTATAGAGGACTGTTGGGTCTGTTATTCTTCCACCCCTCCCCTTTGTCAGGGAATTGTAGGCACTTACTAATTCCTACCTTGCCTGTTCTACTAGATTAACTACTTAAATTGTCACCTCTACCTTTTCAAAAACTAACCAGATTCATTAAGTTTCAGATTGACGCCATCCTCGAAAAACTGGTTTTTAGTCCTCTACCATCTCCTAGAGGCATTAGATTCTGAGCTGCCTGACGACTATAAAAACCCCCACAGTCTAAAGGACTGGAATTCTCAGGCCTTAAATCCATGGTAAATGCTTCTGCTTTAGCCTTACAGTCCCTTAATAATTCTCACCATCAGGAATGCTGGATTTGCTTTTCCCCTAAGCCACCCTTCTATGAGGACATGCTAACTTTCAAAAATCTTCTCTTCACTAATGAGACTTCCTCACTAAGATGGCATTCCGTGAATCATGAGGGCTTGACCTTAAGTCAGGTCTCAGGCAAAGGCCTCCGTATTAGAGGACCGGAACTCCATTTCCCAGAACCCTTACAGCCAATGTACAGCCAAACTATCATTATTAGCCAGTCATCTACATATGTAGCTGCACCTGATGGAACTTATTTTGCTTGCTCTCAGGGACTCACTGCCTTTTTTCCATCTTTCAGTTTCTAGAGAATAAAGATTATTGCGTTTTGGTACAGCTTTTGCCTCAAATCAAATACTATTCAGGGGAGATCCTGGTCTCACAGGCACAGCGCAGAGTGCTGAGAGAGCCTGTCTCTATGACCATTGCCCTTATGCTGGGGATTGGTGGCCTTGTTGCCGGTATAGGAACCGGAACAGCTGCCCTTGTACAAAACAATCAACTGTTGCAATTACAAATAGCTATGAACACGGATCTTGAGGCCATAGAAAGATCCATCAGTGCTCTGGAAAAATCGCTGACCTCTCTATCCGAGGTGGTTTTGCAAAATAGAAGAGGGCTGGATCTCCTGTTCCTTAAGGAAGGTGGCCTTTGCGCTGCTTTAAGGGAAGAATGTTGTTTCTATGCTGACCATACTGGCATTGTCAAAGAGTCTATGGAAATCCTGAGAGAACGGTTGGCTAAAAGAAAGAGAGAGTTTGAGAACCAAAAAGGATGGTTCTCAAATTTGCTACAGGGATCCCCCTGGTTGTCTACTTTACTCCCAACTATTATAGTCCCCTTAATTGTTTTCCTATTGCTTCTTTCTTTTGGCCCATGGGCCCTTCAACGGCTAACCCAGCTTATTAAAAGACAAATTGATTCGGCCTTACCTAAAAGTATTTCGGTCCATTACCACAAATTAGTAGCAGCTGACCCGGGGGAGGAGCGAGGGTCACAGCAAGAGCTCAGGTTCAGTAATCAAGGACTCAGGTTTAATAACTCAAGATTGATGCAGCAAGGGAGTACTCAATGACGGGAGTATGCATAGGTCCTGGAACAGGGGGCAACAACGTACAGAGGTCGTCAAGACCGGCTCAACAAGGCACGTTGCCTGTCCAGGGGCGCAGCCTATGCGGCCTAAGACAGGGGCTCTCTTGATAATAAGATTCATCATCCCTTTTTGTATACAGAAGGGGGAGATGTCGAGGGCCAAAAGGGGCCTCATACTGAGTCAAGAGTTAATCATTGTTAGATGACCAGAATCGCTGCGACTACAAGATGTTTTTTCCGGATAAGCTGCACAATACATGTTGCAAAATGTTCTCCCTTTTCTCAGAAATAGCTGCGGTTCGCTAACAATGGGACCATGGGCTAAGATTTACCTTGCCTCTATTTCCTCTTGAAAATTTTCCATTCCTCCTGCTCCCTTACCCCGCCCTGAGTAAAAATCCCCTGCATATAAGCAAGCTTTACCTTTCAATAAACGAGACCTTGACATTGCACAGACGGACTCTTGTCCTTTCTTGCGCCGCAAGGTCTCCCTCCTCTCTCGCCCTCATGACCCCTTTAGGTGACAACCCCCTCGAGACCCACGAATAACCTGGCCTGCTGGACGGGTCACACTGTCACCCTATTTTTGGTTGCATTGGCTAATGCACAGCACCATATGTTTTTCAGATAGTTGCCATTTGCTTGGCATGATTGGGATGCTCTCCCTCTTGTGTGGTGTACAGTGAGGTTGTGGTTACTGTAGAAATTGATTTGTGAAACAGCAACAGATCTGGACAGAATCCAGTGTTCCATCCCCCCCAATTCTTTCTAATGCAAACCCCAGTGCTTTTTCTATGTATTAGAGCGTTCTGCACGTTAGCAAAGGAAAGTCCACCCAGCCATAGGCAGTGGAGCTTTGGAGGCGGTGTTCTTGGGAGTGGCGGGAAGTGGAGAAGGGGAGCTGCGTGGAGAGAGGACAGGAAATGGGGAGCGGGGTTGCCATTGGTGCCAGGCAGGCGGGCACTGCGGGTGGGCTGAGAAGATTGGCGCTGCCCTGTGAGTCCATCCTAACTTGGGTCCTGCCGGCCTGATCAGTTGGTGCCAGAATTAGGCCAGAAAGCCCTCGATCAGAGGCTGGAAGTCATCCCCCAGGGGCGTAGGCTCCAGACTCGTCACGAAGTGTGCAGAAAAGGGAGCGGCTTGGCCATGTCCATGTCCAGGTTAAGGAGGGCCTCCGTGTGGAAGTCCTGTTGTGGACTTTTGATGGTTTTCTGCAGAACTGTGATCTCCAGCCCGACAGTTTTAGAGCCTATCTACTGGAATTCCTCCAACTCCAGGTAAGTGGCGTCCACGATCCCTTTGGCTCACAGGGGGTCTGCCATGTGGTCCATGCGGGAGGATGCCTTGGAGTCAGTTTCTAAACCATGAGACGCCCGTCCCCCACCCTTACCCCGCCACGTTTCTTTTCGTGGGGACCAGCTGGACTTCCTGGGGCTCTAAACTCAAGAGCTCCAGGTTGCCCGATACCCTGGTGACTCGTGTAGCATCTCGGGAAAGGTGTCTCGTGGCTCTACCCGGCCCTCCCTTCTTTGTAGAGAATAGAGGACATTGCCACTAAAGGGGCTGTAGACGAGCATCGACTGGCAGGCTATGTAGCCGGGTAGAGATGCTCTGCTCTCAGGGAGTGGGTAAGGAACCGGCCGGTTCCCCGCGGGAAGGCAACAGACATTGGGGGTCTGGGGCAGTGGAATGTTCCTTTGGGGAGGGTACAGTGGGCCCGCAGTGTCCAGGAGTGAATCGGAGTCTGCTCTGCAGCCCTGACGTGCACCGTGGAGCTCACTGGCTTGGGGGAGAACTCGGGCTGCCCTCCCTCTGCAAGCCAGCCTCTCCCTTCCGGTCTGAAACAGAGGCCCAGCCTCCGCATTGTCCAGAGAGCGGGTTCAGTTTTAACAAGCCTTTTGGTAAAGCTCAGAGCCATGCCCAGTCAATGCCGCTGCCTATAGTATATTTGTGGAGACGCTAGCCCCTAGATCAGACTCGCTTTTAGCAAAGCACAGGGAGGGGAGAAAGTCAGGCCTGAGACTAACTTTTAGGTCTGGGATCCCAGGGTGCGCTCTGGTTTAGAAAATGCCAGCGATCCTTTGGGATTTGTGGCCAGGGTCTTGGGAACCTCAAGTGGGTGCTGCTATTTCCTCATCTTCCAAATATGGCCAGAAAGTGCTGTGGGGAATTCTGGTATCAGCCCTAAAAGTGTGTGGAGACGCTGGGTGGCTCCTGGCTTGGAGGCAGACCTTTGAGATTAGAAGCAAAATCAATGGCCTAATTGGAGTTGAGTGTATTGTGAGTGGTTTCAGAGTAGAGATGAACGCATTGATTTAGAAATTACCCCATAAGCAAAGAACTGCTGGTACTGTCTTGAAAGTGGTAAATTTCAAATTCACCAACATAATTGACCAAACACTTTCCCCTTCGAAAGGGCAAGAAATCTTCACTTGTAAATGACCCAAAATAGATATTTTTGCCTGTTGCCAGAAGGCCCTTTTTAAAAGTTACTCTGGCCATCTTTGATGTAGTCTGGTATAGATTTTTGTTTTGTTTTGTGTTTTAATGTAAGTGTTATGTTTGCTTCCTTGGCATGTCATCTTTGCAGCTAAACTGAATCTACAGGCACCTAGTGGTGCCCCAAGAAGCCTGGCTGTGACCTGAGCACTGGTGTTGCCACTCAGACTGGGCCCCTGTGGAGGCTGAGTGTGATGCTAGCTCAGGGTCCCTACAGAAGTCACCCTTCCCTTCCCAATGTTAGCGATGGGCGCGCTCCTCCCCCCTTCCCCAGCCCGGCTGCCTCTCTCCACTTTGCATTTTAATTCAAAACCTCTTTGAGAGGCAGCCCCTCCTCCTCTGGTCTGGATTTAATATTTATATTTAAGAGTAGATTAAAGAAATTCCCATGAAACCCCTCAGAGCCACAGAGCGACATAAGTATGTTTTTGTGTTCATTGTGACCACTATACTTGGGTGTGCAGCAGGGGGGATTAGATGCATTTACTTGTCTGGGGGAGAGGGGGAAGCAATATTATGCGTTCCTAGCATCTGGAGAAGCATGTCTTCTGTTTGTTATGTATTAGTTAGTGTTGACTTATGTTTACTCACTATTTTGATCTTTAATAGTATAGTTTTCTGAGCTGTGAACATCGATGCAGAGAGAGCTGCTAAGGACTTGCATTTCCGAGGAGCAGGCCTCCCTGTGTGGCTGTTAGTGTGATTGCTCCTATGCCTGAGGATGGCTGGAAGTCTTTGGAAAGCTTGTGGCCCGGATGCTATCTGTGAGATCAGAAAGATCTCTTTCTGGGCGGGTAATACAAAAGAGCCTTTTAGTGTTTACTGCCTGGTATTTCCTCCCTTGTTCACTTTTCCAGAGAAAAGTTTCTGTGGACAGAGCAGGCAAGTGATCAGAGGCTTTTAAAGGCAACAGCAAAAACTCTTGTTGTTGTTGACTGATACTAACCTCTATCCCCTGTAATGTGTGTGAGGGAACTGGACTTTAGCGCTGGTCCTCCATGCTTTCTGTTTTAGTCATTAAACACTGTGAGCCAGGGACTCCATGCTGGGTTATGTGCAGAGTAGAACCACCATTGGATTAAGCCACCAGAAAGGAAACATATTCTTTTGTGTTGTCTTTTGGCATTTTAGGAAAATCTGACTATTTCTTCAGGACAGGGGGCTTTCTTCATGCAGTGGGTATTGGATGTGACTTACCTATGTGGTCTGGTAACTGTTTTAATAGGAGTGTGAGTGTTCTGAACCCTTCTGCTTCTGCATACAGATGATAAACGTCATCATTAAACCTTAAATACTCTCTTTAGACGCATTTTGTTGACTTTCTTCCTAGTTCTCACGCTGGATCATAGTTTTGGGCTGTAGATATGTTGCTTCTGTGATCTGTTTTTTTCACACCACTGTGAGAATTATCTGTAGATATTACAGTTGCATACCACTTCTCATGACCAAGCACCTGCCACTTTGTGTCTTCCTTTCTGTCTTAAATCTGACTGTATATCAAAATATCCATTTCATTTTTTGAGATTCATAAAAGAGTAGGGACACTCTCTCTAATTTACAGTCTCGTCACTTCCCACCAATGATTGCTAATGGCCAACTCAGATCAAGTATTTGCTTGTTAACAGGGAATAGAGAATTATAAATGTCCAGCAAGCTTGGGGCCTCCTGCAGCTTTTCACACACAGACTGGTGCACATTTATGGCAGGAAATTGACAAAAGGAGAAGCTGAATTGCCTTGGCCTCCAGCTTTCCGTCAGGAATGAGGTTGAAGTGATTAAAGAGCTTTGCAATAAAGCCCTGCATGTGCTTACTAACTGTGCATTGGTGAGTTCTTCACTATATTTCTTGACCCTCCATTCTTGTGGGGCGTGTCTCTGTGATGTGATTTAGAAACATCCTCTGGAAGGATGGAGGACCCAGCAAAGCAGTGAGGGGGTGGTAATGGGTTACCAGTATTCCCAATGAAGCCACCTTCCAAGTAGACCTGCTTCTGGGGTTGCAACATGGAATCAGCAGTCACTCATTCAAATATTTTCCTTCCTTGTACAAATTCAACTGTGTGATGTAGTGCAGAGAATTCTTAGTCTGTGATACACACTTGTTGTTTTCAATTTTTATTTATTTATTTATTTATTATTTTATTCTTTTTCCTTGAGAAAGGGTTTCTTTGTGACTTTGGAGCCTGTTCCCCGCTGCCCCCTAAGAGGGGAGAAGGTAAACTCTCCCATGGAGAGTTCAGAAGCTTTGTTCCTGTGACCCGACCCCCTCCAGAGGGGACACCTAATACTGTAAGAAGTTAGGATTTAAAGGTGAGACTTTGGGAACATTCACGCAAGCATCAGCCTGGCTTCTGCATTTTTAACAACAGTTACCAGCCACATGGTGTTATCCTTGGTACTTGGTCCGCATTCCTTCTGGATGAGGCCGTGGAGCAGCAGAAGAGGACAATGCAGTCCCATGGGGCTGGCATTGGAATATCCATCTGCTCCATGGAGTTACTTGGATGTTTGCACCCTGCTCCTTGATTTAAACATCAAGCCTCTTCAGGTTGTTGCCCCACCCCACAAGCCCTAGTTCCAGGCATTTGGGATAGCTGTTTGGGGGGTGATGATACAGAATGGTGGATCCTAGGTACCCCCTCAACCCCAACACACTCACTTCATACAGTGCACCCTTGTCAGAAAGAAGCCCGAAAGTGATTCTGAGAGAAACAAGCCATGCCATTGGAAAGTCAGTGATTAAAATATTAAAAAGCTGTTTTGGGGGTAAATGAAAAGGGCTGGAGGAAACTCAGAACCTCTCTCTAATTTGCTTCTGGAGTCTGGGAAGAAGCGGTCTTTCCAGTTCTGGGGGGTAGTGAAGTTTTACTGAATAGTGAATTACCATATCAATCGGTGCATGCTAAGCCAGAGTGACTTCTGATAATGGCCTAAATTTGTTTACCCTTTTCTTTCCTGTTAAATGAAAACTTCAAAAATAATGAGTAAATTAGGGCAAAGCTGTTTCTAATAGCGAATGTGCAATCTTTTCATCTCAGTCTAAGTTCTCTGGAGCCCAGTCATCAAACATTTACTGAGAATCCATCTGTACCAGGCACCATGCTGTGCTCCAGATACACTAACTGTGAGATGGAGGGGCCAGGTTATTTCCTCCAGCAAGGAAGCCGGAAGTGCAGACTATCCCAATTCCCTACAGTGAGCATTCAAGGTCACTATTGTTTTAAGAATGAGGATCAGGAAGATTATCCCCAATTTATTCCTCTTATTGGTCATTTGTGATTTTTCTGATTTATTGATCATTCTTGCTAATAGATTAAACATTTCATTAGTGTTTTGATTTTGTAGGTTTTCTCTCATGTACTTAAATAATTTATCAATTCCTTGTATTTTCTTTGGGGTTAAATCACCGTCCACCTCTTCAGGCTTTTTTCCTCTCTCCCAGTAAATGCATTTTAGCTATAAACATCCACATAATCACTGCGTGTCACATCTTACTCACTCTATTTGTTTATTTTTTGTTTCTTGAGACAGGGCTTCTCTGTGTAACCCTGGCGCTTCCCTGTAGACCAGGCTGGCCTTGAACTCAGAGATTTGCCTGCTTCTGCCTGAGATTAAAGGTGTGTGCCACCACTGCCCAGCTATATCTTAATATTTTCGATGTCATATTTTTATAATCATTCAGTTAAAGTATTTCATCTCTACTGTAATTACTTCATGACTCATGATTAAAATGTGGTTACTTCTAATAACAATATTATTGTTGATTTCTTAGCTATACTGAGATCTTAATTATTGTGGTTTGTTACTTGTGGTTGTGTGTAACTGTTGCAGCCATAAGAGTTGTCCACCTTGGTTATTTTGTTTCTTCATTTTCAAGGCCTAAATTTTGCCAGCTGGTCTAGGCTGGTCCACCAGCAAGAGACCCACCTGTCCCCTCCTGGGGCTTGGGTAAAAGCACTCCTCGCTCTTGGTGTGGACTGAGTATGGTACTCAACCCTGTACAGGAAGTCACTCTAGGCACTCAGCTAGCACCTTTGCCTCAAATACTGTATATTCCAAATGAATTTACTCGTTTACATGCTGGTTTCCATATAAACTGGGTCACACATTTACATTTTACTCTTGTGTCTGTCAGTTATTAGGTCAGTCTCTCACAAGATTTTAGGTTGGAATTGTTGTTTCATTTTTTGCAGTTTTGTGCTTGGTGTCAGTTGAGGCTTGTAACTTGCATATAGGCTTGTGGTGGTAATATGCAAATTGCCTGAGTGATAGCTGTGCTCCAAACACTGACATGACATTTGTCCTGGGCATGGTGCTACTATGAGCAGTATGTTCTCTTCGTCTTGTAAGACTGCTGATCTTGTTGCCTTCAGGCCCCACATTTATAATCTGATTTAACCCTGGTGAGTTCCTTAGCGGCTCCAAGCCCAAGTACAGTGGGTTGCAATGGGCACTGGAGCTTTAATGTATGTTTTAGGAGAACACATTTCAGCTTCTGACATCATAGAATACACATTCTCACGAGCTTAGCCTGGGGTTGCATCTCGTTAATAAAGTCACCCAAGTGTGAATCTGAGCAGTATTAGCCAGGGAACATCAAAGTGCTTAGTATCTGGCACTTATCAGTTAATCATGGTGTGTCTAAAGGTGATTTTAAAGACAGTTTCTTATCCTTTCTTTTGCAGGTGCTAACTTTGGGTCCCTTCTTGGAATAGGAGGAAGAGCCGTTCTCTACTTTTCAGAACTACTGAGAAACTAAACAGAACCGATGTAAATAAGCTGAACTCTCTTCTGGCCTCTCCCCTTTCGAGACATCACCACTTCACCTTGTAAGGAGCCTGAAGAATTAGACCAGTCACTATGAATGTGACCAGCTTGTTTTCCCTCACAAGTGCAGCTGTGAAGAGACTTCTAGGTTGGAAACAGGGTGACGAAGAAGAAAAATGGGCAGAGAAAGCTGTGGATGCTTTGGTGAAAAAATTGAAGAAAAAGAAAGGGGCCATGGAGGAGTTGGAGAAGGCCCTGAGCTGCCCGGGACAGCCAAGTAACTGTGTCACCATTCCCTGCTCCCTGGATGGCAGGCTGCAGGTGTCCCACCGGAAGGGATTGCCTCATGTCATTTATTGCCGAGTGTGGCGCTGGCCGGACCTCCAGAACCACCATGAACTGAAGCCTCTGGATTGCTGTGAGTTTCCTTTTGGTTCCAAGCAGAAGGAGGTGTGCATCAACCCCTATCACTATAAGCGCGTGGAGAGCCCTGGTGAATGGTGTGGACTGTGTGTGCACCGTGAAGCCTGTTGAGACCAGAGCAATAACACCTTTCTCTTGTGGGGTGTAATTCCAAAATATCTGGGGGAAATTTTTTGTGTATTCACACATGCGTGTGCAAAAGAGCACAGTAATTTTATCTACTCAGCTTTTGCTCACCGTAACGAGTGTCTGTAACAATCACTTTATAAAGAGGAAGGTTTACTTTACTTTGTGATTTTGAAAGTATCAGCCCTTCGTCCCATTGGCTCCAGGGCTCTCTGTCCTGTAGCACTGTAGCATCCTGGGGTAGAATGGTGGCAGAGCAGAGCTCATGTCACAAGAGGAAGGAAATTGGAGCCCTACTGTTCCCTCTAGTGACTAGGAGACTTCCCACTAGGCTGCAGGGACAAGCCTTCAGCACCTGAACATTTGGGGGTACATTCCAATCCAAATTTTAGCAGTCCTGGAGTATTTCATACATGTTAAAGGCCTCCTTCCTTCTAAGTGACTTTGTTTAGAATCAGCTTCTGAAAATTGAGGTGTGTGTCTGAATTTTCTTTCTGTGGTTCACATTGGTTCTGTGTGTCTTTCTAGCAATTTAGCTGTGCAGTACGTCAGCAGACAACAGAAGCACAGGGTGTTGTTGTGTGCACTAAAGGAAGGGCACTGTTGGGCAGCTGTGACCAGTTCTACATCATGTTTCATGACAGCGCTCTTTGCCATCTGTATTGAGTGTGCTTGTGGAGTGGTGTGTTCCCTGTGGGCTATGTTCTGCTGTGTGAGGAACTGATGCTGTTACTTTAAGATATCTCAGTCTTTACCTGTGTGGTTGGGCTGTGGTAAAGCCTGGAGTCGGCCTCTCGAATCTATGGATTCTGCAGATATACATAGAGGCATCTGCAGATGAAAATAGTTAGAAAAAGAACTGTGTCTCTACTGAGCAGGCCGACTTCCTTTCTGATACTTTCTCTTTCAGTTTTGGAGGTTGAAAAAGTCAATGGACTTCACTCTTTCTGGGGCTCAGAGTCCAGGAACACTTGGTGGGGAGGGCCTGCTTCCTTTTCTTCTCATCAAGCCTCTGACTAGGTATGATGGCCACCACATAGGGATCAGAGGTGTTTGTACCTGATGCTGCCCAGGTCACCAGTGTGGAGGTCCTCGTATAGGTTGGCTTGCATTGGTGTGACCTCAGCTTAGTGACCACCACAGATCTGCCCCTCCCATTGTCTCGGGGTTATTCTGCCCATTGTTCTGCAAGGAGTCCAGGCCTTGAGAGGTGACTGGGCTAGGTGCTATGTGGCCGCTTGCTTACTCCTCTTTATCTGGCACCTGGAGCAGTGCAGCCTGCATGACTGACTCCTGTGGATGCCTAGACTCAGTGGCAATAGCTATGGAAGGACAGAAGCCCCTCTTATTCTCTGATCAGCGGAGTGACTATCTCACAGTATTTATATTGTGTTAGGCATCACATGTGGTCCAGATCTGATTTAAACTGTGGGTGGGGCAAACACAGAGGCCCCAGATAGATACTGTGCCTTGTTACACCAGGGACTGAGCGTCTGCAGATGAGGGCTTCCAAGAAAGCTCTGGTACCACCTCCCGTGGATATCAACCGCTATATTCTGAATTTATATAGTTTGCCCTAGAGCTTGGTTCTACATCTGGACAGACAGAGCAGTTGACAAGTGGTTCTGTATTGAAGCATTGAGTTGCCACAGTGTCTGTCACTCAGGATGGTTTTGTTGATGGATTGGTTCATATAGCTGATGATTTCTGAGGTTCCCCAAATATGGATGGTGTCAGATTTGGGTGGCCTCCCTCCCTGTTCCTGCTCCTAGGATGGCCAGGTGACTTTTCTCTCACAGGAACTTCAGACCCCAGGGGTAGACTGCAAATTTCCAGCTCAACCATCCAATAATATGTTGGTCTCCAAAGGCCTTTTGTATTTTTGTGGAATATATACGTCATGTAAAAGTAAAGACTAGGGAATAATTTGCAAAGGCTTTTGTGTCCACTGCCTGTTTTAAGAAAGAGAGGATATAAACTAAACCTTTCTCATTTGTCTCTCTGTTTTCTTTCTGTCCCCAGTGCTTCCTCCCGTGCTGGTTCCCAGGTACAGTGAGTACAACCCTCAGCACAGCCTTCTGGCACAGTTCCGTAACTTGGGACAGAATGAGCCTCACATGCCACCGAACGCCACGTTTCCAGATTCCTTCAGGCAGCCCAGCACCCACCCGTTTCCCCACTTGTCCAACAGCAGCTACCCCAACTCCCCAGGCAGCAGCAGCAGCAGCAGCAGCACCTACCCTCACTCCCGCACCAGCTCAGACCCAGGCAGCCCTTTCCAGATGCCAGGTAGGAGGGGGCATTCGGGGACGCTGCCTGCCTTGGGGAGGTGGGTGGGGGTGGCCTGTGGGGCGCGGGCACAGTGGGTGGAACCCTGAGCACATCCTGGTGAACCAGTGCTTGGAGAATATCAATGTAGGGAGGGGAGTTGTACATACAGCTGGAGAAGAGGATGGCTTATTTGAGTCCTGTTAAGTTTTGAAACTGCTGCATTCCTTTGAGTGGCACAATTGTTCCAGTCTCTGCTCTCCATAAAAAGAAAGGGGAAAATGTCATATTACACACACTGCTGCTCTGAGAAGCGGCTTCGGCGAGCTTTTCCAACATTGAAGAACCCTTGTTATCAATGCAGCCGCAGAAGAGCTAATAACTGGGGTATCCGCCCGACCCATTTAATTAGATTCATTTAGCCAGTGATGTAATCCCAAGAAATATGTACTTTTAACAACAAGGAAATGCAACAAAAGTGATGGAGAACATCTGCTTGTATAACTTAGCAAAGACAAAAACCTGTTATTTTACTGCTTGTTTAACTTAGCAAAGACAAAACCACTTATTTTCCTGTTTTAATCATAACTGATGGTGTAATAGTGACTAATTAGAGGATTACACTTTTCAGATTACAGGTTAGTAAACAAGCATCTCAAATATTAGTGCCAGAGCTCTTGCCAGTCGACATCAAGAGGGACACGATAAATAAAAGATCATCATGAAATGCATGGATATTTTTGTGAGGGAAAATGATGGGACAGGATGTTTATAGAGCCACTTAAGGTGCTTTACATTAAATTTTACTTCAGCATCCATGTTGTACCTTCAGAAATTAAAACGTGATCCATGCTTTATTGCTTCCTCTTTCTTCTTTTTAAGCACTTAGGTTTTAGCCTGTTTATTTTGTTTTATGTTTTTCTGTTTGGGATGAAGATGGAAGACAGATTATTTTAATAACCAAACTAATATTATTTGATGGTTTCCTAGCCACCCATTCCCTGGCAAGCCCATTGGGTCTTCTGGGTGGATTACTGGTAAAAAGATCTGTTTTATAAGGCTTTTGAGCAGGGACAACCCCAGCGGAGGCCCAGTAAAAGAATCAAAGGCCATCACTAGATTTCCTTCTTGTCCTTGACTGTCAGAGATTAGCACAGGGCCTTGGGAGGAAAGAACAAGGGCTGTGATCTGGTGGGGCTGGTAGACCACCATCAACAATGACCCCTGTGACCCCTGCTGCTGCCAGGGTTGCTATAGTATAAGTTCATTGGGTTCTGTTGAGAAAAGACTCCGCCTTTTCTCCTGGTTTGAAGCAAGCAGAGTTAACTTCACAGCTGCAGCAAGAAGTTAGAGTGAGAGGAGGGACTGACTGTGTAGGTTCCAAGTCCTGTTGGCTCTCTGCTCTTCAGCAGCTGGGTTAAGATTATGCCTGGGACTGGGAAGTGAGGAGCCATCAGGGAGCCTTAAAGAAACCAAATTTATTATTTGGGTTCTATTGTTGTCTCTAAGGATTTACCCAAGCATTCATGGATTCCTACCGCAAAATTTTGTTCTCAAGTCTCTGCTGTACATGCTGGGTGGGCTCACAAGCCAATGAGGAGCTTGGTTTTCAAGTCAGGAAAGGATTTCCTTGTATTTCACAGTAAAAAAAATTCCAGGCTTGCATTAGTGTGTGTGTGTGTGTGTGTTTGTGTGTGTGTGTGTGTGTTTTCAGTAATCATATTATTTGCTGGAAACTGCTCAGAAGGTTCTATCTAAATTCTGAAATGGAAGACAGCTGAAATAAGATGATTTATTGCCTAGTGTTCTGTTATTGGGTATTTTTAAAGTTAGTCACTGCTTAAATGGTTGAGGTGAAGATAGTAAGATAGTAAGTTTAAAGTCATGGAAAACCAAGTATCAATTAGTAGATTGTAGCAATCAGAGAGCAAACCCCTGCCCATATGTTTGCTCTCAAGCCTGGGAGAGCTTCCCCCTACCAAATCCTGTCAGGAGGACTTACACCAGTAAAACCAAACCCCGGGGTTCCCGGGGTCTGCTGCACAAGAGCATATTCATAGGCTCTTCTTGGTGGATATAAAGTGACCTGATCCTAGATAGGCATGGGACACCAGGGACTGACTTACCTTTTCTTCTTCTCACTTAAATGTCACTGGAAGCAAAGTTTGTGGACGTGATTGTTTTCAGAATCCATACCTAAAGGCTAGTGTCTTCAGCATCTAGTCTTTAAGAGGTGGTGGTGGGAGAGGGGGTAAGGTGGGGCCTGATTTAGCCAAGGTTGACTTTGACCCCTCCATCTTCATGTGCCAGTGTATAGGCCAATCTTTCAGTAGGAGCTTGATTTGGTTTGAGTGATTAGTGATCTCAGCACAAGGAGGCAAGGACTTCTAGAGCCCAGGGGCTCACTGGCCCAGCAGCCTGGATTGCTGTAGAGCCCCAAGCCTTGGAAGACCTTGCTCCCCTACCACCACCAAAAAAGTGATGGCTGATCAGTGGGCACAGGCACCTGTTGCTATCGTGAGACCCACATGGTGGAGAGACCTAACTCATCCAAGTTATGCTCTGACCCCCACATGTCCCATTCCCCACCATATGTAAAAGGAGTGCCTGAAGCATGTAATTTTTTTCTTTCAAACTTTGTAGCTGACATACCTCCACCTGCTTACCTGCCTCCTGAAGACCCCATGGCCCAGGACAGCTCTCAGCCAATGGACACGAATATGATGGCACCTGCACTGCCCTCCGAGATCAACAGAGGAGGTAAAATGAGTTGTCAGAGTGTTGGCTGTATGTCCTGTCCGAATGTTACTTTTAATCATTTAGACATTAAAAAGGTAGCTGTTTGAGAAACATGGAAAAAAACTTTTGTTGTTGTTTTAAGCTTAATGGAAAGAATTCTCTAGAGCCCATCTTTTTACTTAAACTCTGTCACAGTCCAATATGAGATCTCGAAATTGAATATGGAGGTCTCAGACTCCAACTGCTATCTGAAACGGCCATAACCTGTGTTCCTCCATTTTGTGTAACATAGTTAGGTGAAGTGAGTTTCCATCATTGGTGGTTAGAAAACCAAACGGTCAGTCACCTCCAAAGACAATCTAAGATGCTGTATGTTGACCAGTGTTGAATAATCAGCCAAGACTTATAAGTTATGGAAAAATAAAAAAGCATATCTGTGTCCTTAGAATGCTAAATTTCTTTCACCTTCAATAAATGAGTAAGTGATATATATTATCATATATACACTTATATACATATATGCACATATATCAAATAACTGTTTAAAATGCATCTGTTTATGATTTGTTACCAATAAATATGGGTTTGTACGGCTGTTACACATGACTATATACACAGGAGGTTGTTAAAATCTCTGTGCTTACAGATATAGTGGGAGGAAATGATTGAGTCCTGTTTTACATAACAAAACATGTTATTTATATGCTCATGTGTTTTCCCATCTTCAGTAATTAAAAACTTGAGACCCATGCTGTCAGACATATCTTTAAGTTGGCATCGAAGAACAGGCATCTACTGTAGTTCAAAGCAGACTCCCATGGGTGATCACACTAGAATCCATACAGCTGGTCTCCCAACAGTTGCTGTGGTGTCAGGAAAGACACACATATGCTACATCTGTTTTATGGCCTTATCTGAAACAAGTAATGGTATTTGTTTCCTTCTTTCTGTGCTTGTACCTAACTTCATCACCGAAAAATTTAAAGGAAAAGATTTTACCCCCTCTGCCCTCAAAGAACTTACAAGCAGAACTGAAGCTCATGTTCCCTCCATAGGTGGGGGATAAGTGCAGCTGGTCTCCAACATCAGTCCTATTTAGGGCCCCTCCTGTTCCTGTGCCTCTTGCTTTCTCAGTGGTCA
The DNA here is from genome assembly GCF_003668045.3 of Cricetulus griseus. NCBI lineage: Eukaryota > Metazoa > Chordata > Mammalia > Rodentia > Cricetidae > Cricetulus > Cricetulus griseus. The sequence continues at coordinate 2,200,693 of NW_023276808.1, forward strand.
CTGTAATACTTGTAGGTAGTGTGCCAGCAGGAGTGATTTCAATTATTTCTGTATGTCAACGAGCAAGTTATAAGTCATTTGTATTCAGCAAGTGCTGTTGCCCTGCTTGCTGAGCTGGTATATTGTATCTCTGCCAGTTCCCCAATGAAAGGAGAATGCCGCCCTTAGTAAGAAGTCCATTGGATCTCACAGAAATGACCCATGTGTTCCTCGTAGTTGCCACTCCCTCTCTTCGTTCCACCGTGCTCAGCCAGTTTTACAATGCGGTTTCTGGTTGGGGTGCTCCAGGAGTAACTGTGAGCAAATTTCTTTCCTTTTTTCAGATGTGCAAGCTGTTGTTTATGAGGAACCAATGCACTGGTGCTCTATTGTGTACTATGAGCTCAACAACCGCGTGGGTGATACATTCCAGGCCTCCTCCACAAGTGTGTTACATTCCAGGCCTCCTCCACAAGTGTGTTGGTGGATGGTTACACTGATCCTTCCAACAACAAGAACCGCTTCTGCCTTGGGCTGCTCTCCAACATTAACCGGAACTCCACAATAGAAAACACCAGGCGACATATTGGAAAAGGTGCGTGTCCCTTTACCCCTCCTGCAAACGTTCATCTTTTCTTCCTCTAGAAGTGACCCCATCATTCTTGTGGCAAATGGCAAAAGTTCAGATGCTGCTGTTTGAAGTATCTTTCTAATTCATATTATCTGGAAATTGTTCCAATCATTGATCTTAGTGGTTTTCCAACTCCCATGCTATTGATAGGTGCCTGCTGACATTGCTGGGTTATTGTGGTGCACTATGCTGTCCTACATTTTGTTATAAGTGAAATATCTTTTAAAACAATTCTTACATTTATTTATTCCATATTTGTGTGAGCATGTGTGTATGTGTGTGTAAGTACCTTGGTCAGAGGACAGCTTGCGGAAGTTAGGTCTCTCCTTCTTCCATGTGGATACTAGGAATCAAACTCAAGTCATCAGGCTTGGTGGCAAGTACCTCTACCCACTGAACCATCTCAACATCCCAAATATCTTTCTTAGGGGACTTAACTATTTCCTAGTATTAGATTAAAATATTTCTATAACATTTATATATATTTATTATATGATTAAGTCAATGAGCACATGTATGAGTAGTGCTCAGAGCTTAGCTTTCCCTGTGGAGTAAGGAACAGGCAATCAAGAAGGGGTGTGGCATTCCTTGGAATTGTCAGTGTAGAATCATAATTTAATGACATGACATGTGTTTATATGCTCTTGTGCTCTTGTGTCTGTATGGGAGCCTAGCTATATACCCTCTGAATATGAATGTAGTTTCTACCTTGTCTGCTGAGAAGGCAAAGATACAAAGTAGCAATAAGCACATCTAGTGTCCAGATCATTGCTCCAGATATCTATCCTCACTGAGGCAAACGGGCTGCCTCCAAATCTGTGATGAGCTGCACCTGGTACAGCTTTGTTAGTTTCTGAACACAACTGTTATCACAATCATAACATAGTTAGCTAGATGTCTGTCACAATGGCTATGTGCGTGGCCAAATTTGACTCTGCCCGGGTGCCTTTGAGCCTATGACTGACATGGTGTATCCTCTCACAGGTGTCCACCTGTACTATGTTGGAGGAGAAGTGTATGTCGAATGCCTGAGTGACAGCAGCATATTTGTGCAGAGTCGGAACTGCAACTACCATCATGGGTTTCATCCCACCACTGTCTGCAAGATCCCCAGTGGGTGTAGCGTGAAAATTTTCAACAACCAAGAGTTTGCTCAGATACTGGCACAGTCTGTGAACCATGGTTTTGAGACCGTGTATGAACTCACCAAAATGTGCACTATTCGAATGAGTTTCGTGAAGGTGAGCAGTACCCGCCCATCTCATTCAGGCCTGACCCCTGCCTCACCCCTGCTATTTACAATATGTATACCTGTGCCTTCCTGGTATATATTCCTATCAGTGCCCAGCAAGAGCACCATTGTCCAAGAGGTTGTCATGGGAACATAGAATATAGTCCTCTCCTCCCACCATGCAGGTCCCAGAGATGGAACTCAGGTCTCCAGGCTTGGTGACAGGCACTTTTATCTCCCCCTGCCTCCCAGTCATCATGCAGTTTATTCCGGGTCAAGCTAAGGGTTTAATAGAGTCCAGGCTGGAGCACGTCTTATTCCAGAAGCAGGCAGCCTAGTCAGTCTGTGTGTCTCAGCAGCCCTTACGGCTCATATCAGCCTTGGGAGGGACAGCCTTGTGAATCTTGTGAGTTTCAGTAAAGGTTTTACGATGTCTGCTTCCTGAATTTTAAGGACTTTGCCTAGAGGGTGGAGTGTTTCACCTCCCCTTAAAACATTCAGCAATTCTGGAGCTTCCCTATAAGACAGAAGGTTTTATCTTTGAAGATATTGCTACACAACATGTGTAAAAGGTGAGAGGAGAACCAACTTCACAGATTTGTTCTCTGAGCTCCACATGCACACTGTGGTGTACATAAACACACATTCATGCAACAACAACAAAAAGCTGGGTGCAGGGCTGTGTGCAGTCCCAGCATGGGAGACAGATAGGATCCCTTAGGCTTGCTGGCCGCCAGTCTAACCTGATTGGCAAAAGCCCAGGTGCACCAAGAGAACTCATCTCAGAAAATACAGTGGAGTGTGATTGAAGAAGACAGCCAGTGTAGACCCCTGTACTGTCCAGGCATGGACACACAGATAAAGGGGCAAGGGATTGTTCAGTTAAAGGTGTAGGACTCTTACAGTGGTCCTGGGTTCAGTCCCAGCATCCAGCTGAAGTGGATCACGACAGCCTGTAACTCCACCTCCAGGATCCAACATCTTCTGAAATCCACAGATACCACACATTCATAGGAAAATCCATACTCAAACACGTACATATTTGCACAATTTTTAAGTAAAATATTAAAAAAATAAAGCCAGTTTGATAATACATGCCTTTTATTCCAGTGCTCAGAAATCAGACAGGTAAGCTCTGAGTTTGAGGCCAGTTTGGTCTACATAGGGAGTTTAGGCCAGCCAGGGCTACCCATTAAGAGTATGTCTTAAAAGTGTAAGTAAGTAAGTAAAGTGTTAACATAACATTAATGTAGTGGGAAATAAATATTTAGAATATCTTTTTTTTTTTCGAGACAGGGTTTCTCTGTGGCTTTGGAGTCTGTCCTGGAACTAGCTCTTGAAGACCACAATGGTCTCGAACTCACAGAGATCCCCCTGCCTCTGATTACTGAGTGCTGGGATCAAAGCCATGCACCACCACCTCCTGGCTAAAATATCTTTATTCAAACGACTATTGAATGTATTTTAAATTTGTAATTACCCAAGACTAATAATTTTTATTTATTTATTTGAAAAAAGGTCTCATTCTGTACCCCTGACTGGTCTGGAACTCACAGAGATCTGCCTGCCCCTGCTTCCCGAATGCTGGAATTAAAGGCGTGTGCCACTACACCAAACTAAATAGGTGATCCTGGGGTCCTTGGGTAGACTTTTGGTGGACAACGTCCATGCCCAAAAATTACCCATTCTTTTGCAGTATGTTTGTTTTCTTGTGGGACATAGCCATGAGTCCAAACATAATTATGTAAACTGATCATATGATTTTTTACTTGGTAGAGTGACTCAATGAGATAGAGAGTTAAATGACACCAGTGTGCTTTCTTTATCCTAGGGTTGGGGAGCCAACTACCACAGGCAGGATGTTACTAGCACCCCCTGCTGGATTGAGATACATCTGCATGGCCCTCTCCAGTGGCTGGATAAAGTTCTTACCCAGATGGGTTCACCCTCACAATCCTATTTCCTCTGTGTCTTAAACGGCCTCTGGCTTCTGTCTCTTGCAAATGTTGAACCTTGCATGTACTTGAAGGATGGATATGTCAGACGGGTGAAAACCTGACAAGGGAGCCTTGATAATACTTGACCTCTGTGACCAACTGTTGGATTGAGAAATTAACGAAAATTGGTAACATGCTGTTGAAATCAATAATCTGTTTAGTTTACATTGTGACATTCTGTTGTATGATCAACTAAAATGTTGACTTTTAGCAGGACTTTTGTGTATAGTTTTAAAGGAGATGGCCAGGACAGGGACAAATTATCTATTAGAAGAAGAACAATCCTGAGCAGTCCTTTTGTTGGGAGTGTTTGGCAGAGTGTTACCTTAATAGTCTTTGAAGTGTGCACTTCATCAGGTTCCGAGCCCACCCTGAATCATCTTTTGATGGGTTTTCATAATGTTTTAAAACTATTTGTTTAGTTTGTTCATTTTTAAAGGCGAATCTTTATGACATACACAGTATTCTTTCTAAAACTGTATGCTGACTGTAGTGCTGTCTGAATGACGTAAGGCTTTTGTTCCTTGCTAAATATGTGTATACAGAATATTTGGAGGTCAGGAATAGTCTAAATGGCTAATGGATCTAGAAGCTATTTGTCGGTGGGGTGGGGGAAAGGAAATGACGACCACAAATGTATACTATGCCATAACGTTCAATTTGTTGTCTTAAATGAGCAAGGTGGTGTCTGAATTTGCTGTGATTCAGTTTTGTAGAGTTTTGTCTGATTTTCCCTTTCTTGTCATTTATCTCATCTGCTCTACACCACAGTAAAGCAGCTGGTTAATTCCTGTAACTGTGAGAACAAATGAATAATTCCTTTTATTTGCAAATCAACTGGTTTTGTGTTTCAGTGCCTGGTATATAAAAGGCTTGAATTTAATGAGCATTTTTTACAGAGTTTATAATACAGACATAGGCTTTAAATTCCAAATGAATTGTTTGCCAAACCTGGTAACTGTGTTCATTATTCACAGGTTTAAAGAAGATCCCTATTGGAATCCATTTCAAACATTTTATTTTGTTTTGTTTTTTTATACTGTTTGATTTTGTTTTCTTTTGTTAATTTTTTCTATTCTCCTCTGCTCTTATACATTGAGTACCTTTATTCCAACACTAACAGGTTTTCTCTACTGGAAAATTTGAAATAAACCTGTCATTATTAAATCCTTTGATTTAAAATATGTCATTTGATTTGATTTAAAAATGTGTCATTTTCTTTCTTTGCTTCTTAAAATTTGGGATTGGTCGGTAAGATGTGGTCTCTTGAGTGATCTCGCCAGATACAAAAAGCTCAGTTGGTAAAGTGGGGACATGGAACCTGGCTTGGTAAAAGAACAGAGTATTCTAAAGTCAGGAGAAAGGAAACAGAAGGTTTGGGGGTGTGAGTATATGTGCCAGCAGGGGCCAGAGACATCAGATACCCCTGGAGATGGAGAATGACAGTTGTGAGCCACCTGATATGAGTTCTGGGACCTGAACTCTAGTTCTTGAAAGAGCAGTATGCGTGCTCTTAAGCACTGAGCCAGCCTTCCACCTCCAGCTGGCATAGTTTTACACATGGAAAGCTTGCTGGCTCCTTTTGTTATGTTTCACATGCTAAAATTACGATGAGGTAGTTCTGGGAATATCCAGCTCACCAGTACTCTAATCTTCGGCTCCTTATTGGCAAAAAGAGACCTGCACGAGTGACTAAGCCTCAGATCTTAAGATGGAGAGTGCATTAAAATGTGTCCCATGCAGCCTTGGAGTCTTCAAAGGGAACAGAAGAAAAGAGTTGGTGTCAGAATAGGACTTGCGATAACAGAAGCAGAGTCTAGGTAAAGAAGCAAGGTAGAAAGGAGCTAGGTTGTTGACTTGGAAACTGGAGGGTGGGGCAACAAGCCAAGAGATGCAAGAGACCCCCAGAATCTGAAATAAAGCAAAAGCCTGGGTATTGGCTGAGAAGAGAAGAAGGCTCTCTGCTTCACTTCCCATGCATCTGGGGTGACACCAGTCTTTGCCAGTCCTCTGCCCACAGCTGTGGCCCTCACCTTTAAGGTTGTAGGTGCTGCTCCCTACCAGCTGCTGTGTGGACAGCATTTGTCATCCTGCTTATATATTCCAGAAACTGATGAATTCTTTATTGTTTTTAAATGATTGTTATTGCTGGGGGAAGTTATTATTTTAAATTATGGTATTAATGGGATCCTCACTTTCTATACAGATTATTCACGTCCTTTGGTCTACTGTCTTATGGGAAAGCTCCCACGAACTTCAATACTCCAGACACTAGGTGATGATGTGTGAGTCAGGTAATTCACAAAGCCCAAAATGGTTGAGCCTTGAAGGACAGGGCACGCTGCCAGAGGCAAAGTTTGAAGCCCTTATCATCAGATACAGATTAATTGTTAGTTCTATTTAGAGCAGGGTGTAGCTCAGTGAGCTGAACATGATGTCAGCAATTCTAAAGACCCTGCTTAAAACTCAGAACTAAAGACAGAAAGAGACACCCACACAGAGGGAATGTGAAGTCTCTATTCAGCTATTTGGAAGCACCCCTGGTACTAGGCTGTACCCTACAGACAGCACAAGATGATACACACATTTCCAAAACAATGGGAAAATTACATTAATGACGCATGAATTTCTCCGTTGTTCATAACAGTGAGTATCATTCATTCATGCTCAGTTAAATATCTGCTCCGCACAGTTAAAGGACTACTGCCTGGTGTTAAAGGCTCAGTCGTGAATGAGAGTGAGTCAGATTGCAGGGCATCCCTCCTGCAATCACACAAACCTCTGGAAAATAGCATCGCTGGTCAGTGCTTTGCAGGAGCCTGGGGAGATGGGGGTGCTGGCCTGGAATTGAGGGGGAGAAGATTGTACCTGTGTGACTAGACTTAAGAAGAGCCTTATTGGGTATTTTATGTGTGTGCACATACCATTATTGCACAGACAATTCTGATAGGAGTACTCAGCTTCTGGGGGAGGGGCATTGTTTTATTTTTTTCTGTGAAATAAAGAACCTGGATGAATGAATGATCTGTTAGGTGCTTTCCATATTTAAAGCTACCTCTTGAAATATGCGTGTTCATTAAAAATCAAATTTGCATATATATATATATATATATATATATATATATATATATGTCCATGTACACATATACACATGCACTTTCTGTTCTGAAATAGTTTGTTTGAAAAAAACTTGACCATTATTTAATCATATGTCTTATACACACATGGGAAGAGAGAGGACAGTTAAGCATCTACATATAATATAAAAATAATTTCCCTTTCCACTTAAAATGACCTGACATGAGCAAACACATATTTAATTCTTGCTGGGAGTCATGTTGACTAAAGAAAGGCATTTTGATTAGTTTTTAGGCATGATGCATTCCCAGAGGATTCTGGCTCCCGGGTTTATTTTAAACCTGAAAATCCGTGACATGTTAGGATGACAGTGTTAACCCTTGCTGTGGAACCATCGTATATGCCAGCAGATGGCTGAATCTGTTTGTGCATGCTGCCCTCTGGCTGCCCTTGGCCACCACTGAGTCCAAGTATTGGGTGAAAGCCTGGAGATTTGGATGAACGACAAGATACCTGGTCCACTTTCTGAGAGAATGACTCTCACCTTTATTGTGGAGCAGCCTAAAATACAAACTTACAAAAACCCCAGGTGAAAGGGTTCACAACAGGATATTAGTAGGGTGAGGTCAGATAAAGAGGGGGTACCCATGGTAATGCAGGAAAACAACTCAGAGACCCTGTGATGTCTGGGTCCCAAAATCTCCCCCTTCTTTATATAACAAAACAGTTATCAAGTAAGAACTATAAGATTTTAACCATTATATTTTAGTGTGTTACTATAACTATCTATCTTCAACTACGTGAAAGACCATAGAAGGATAATATATAAACTCTAGAAATGACAGAGACATCTTGCTTCCTAGACAGTCACCCAAAATTTCTTGGTAATGTTGGGGCATCCATTTTTAGCCAACAGGTCACAATGTGTCTGACAGACTTCTCAGCAAAGCATGGAATTCTACACTCCCCACCTGCTTTGGCAGTTTGTCTGTCACCTTTTTTCTGTTTCCTGTAGAATATCTGGCAGATTCTTCCATGAAGTCAGAACCTTTTATGACTGTCCATCTTGTTTCAGCAGTCACTTTCCTTTGGGCACTGCATGTCCAGTGTATAAAGCAACAAGCAAACAATTCAGGCAGGAGCAGCTTCTTGCCCAAATGGCTAGTCTTGCCACATCAAAGGCAAACTTTATTTCTTTGATGCCCATCTTCCTCTCAGATTTAACTGTTGTGCCAAGCGAAGTTGTGTCTCACTGTCAAGAAAAACCCTAAACCATTTAAATGCCATATACTCCATAGGTCTTTGAATGGTTTGAAGAATATCTACATATCTAGAAAATCTAACTAATATCAACAAATGAGGATCCATTCCAATACAAATTATCATTTCTATATCCCATTCCTCTTTTTTCCTTTAAAAAGTGATTGACTGTAACCACTACCATCTCTAACTGACCAATTATAAATGAAAACAAATATAAGGATCAGCTGGGCCACTGCTTCACGGGGTCCTGCCCCATGAAACCATACCAGTATGAAAGGAATCTACAGCTCTTCACCTCCATGGAAAAAAAACAGAAATTTCTCTCCCACATAAACTGTACTTTAACAATTGTTGCTCCTTCCCCAGCAATTAATTATTTAAAGACAACACAATAGCATTCTTTTGTTAACAGTCACACATTTACGATCACACTTCATACACACGTGTGGCCACAGCATACATACAGAAAATACATACGTCTTTTAAACAAAACTCACAAAGGAGAGGAGATGTCAGGGGATGGCCATCCTTACCATAGCTTGGCCTCTTTGGAGGATCTTCAGGACTGCCTCATCTTTGACCATTCCTGTATGGTCTTTTGTAGGGATTTGGTCTATTCTTTATCTATTTGGACATATTCTCCTTTCTCATCTGGTGTGACAATGATGTGGATGTCTTGTGGTGAGGTCTCGGGGAGAGCGCCTGGAAGTCCAGAGCTATGTAATTGGCATTGCCAGTACTCTTTTTTGGAGCTGGGTTGTTAGTGACACTGGGTACAGGGGATGAAGACATTGGGTTCTGCATAGAGACACAGTTCTCCTCACTGTCTCCAGAGTCTGTATTGGAGACCCAACAGTAGTACTTGGAGGACCTTGGGTTAAAGTTGTGGTTGAACGTGGACCAAGACTTGGTGACAAATGAATTGAAAGGGAGCTCATTGATGACAGTGTTGTTACTCAGGTCAAGGGGTACTGACTTTGCTTTTCGGACAGGCTTGAGGATCTCACTTCCTCGGCTGGTAAAGTGATGGGGCATTTTGCTCAAGGGTTTATGGGCATATAATTGAAATCAGAGCTGGCACTATCTGATTGACCCACGATAGTCTTTTCTAGTGATTTAGCAAACCAGCAGGCAGTTTCTTCACCTCGTGTTGGATACTTGTAGTCAATGACTGGAGGTCTTTTTTGAGGGAAGCCCCTGCAAGGTGTCTTGGGGTGCGGTGGGGGAGCAAAGTCCACTGGGAGGTCTCCAAATTCCCCACACAGGGTGTTTCTGGGTGCCTTGAAGGTGTACACAGCCTCACTATCTGCTGCAGACCCTGCTCGGAGCAGGGGCTGACTGGAGCTGCTGAATTCAGCTGAAGAAGAGCAGAGATTATGACTGACTAAAGAAAGGTTTCTCAGGGTGTCAATGCTCTCTTTAGTTTGACTGAAGCCGCAGATCTGACAGATGCTCTGGACCCACCTATTCCTGTCAGCCTCTGTCTCAGCCACCAGGTAAAAGATGTGCTCACTGATAATAATATCAAACATGAACCTCTGTTGGAGCTCTTGTTTGTTGAAGGTCAGGGCTACATCCAACTGTGTACAGAAGTTTAGGTTGATGATCCCCAGGGGTTTCTTGCAGTGTTCATTCTTATAGTATTCTAGAACATCTGGGTCACCACACATCTCACTGCTCCGCAGGATGAATCAGTGTTTCTTCCAAGCATAGTGCCCCAACCTTTTCTCAGGAAGTGATTTCTCCAGCCAGCCTGTGCACACCACATCAGTTTCGTCTGACTGGAGCAGTTCATGGAGGAGGGATTCCTCAGAGGTAGATTTCCGGGATTTCTTTAATAATTTTCTTAACATTATTGCTTAATCCAGTGTTAAAATGAAATCTTACCAGTGCCTTGTCTCTTTAAACTTTCTCTGTGTTATTGACTGTGATCTCTATTCCAATCCAACTCTCTTAGGAGTTGAGGTACCTATTTTCCAGTACCTTTTGCAATCCACCCTCACAACTCCTTACTTGCTTACCAGCATTCTGAGGGTGATCTCTCAGGGTCCCCTTTCGTTCCTGTTCCCAGTGGGACCTTAATTTGTGGCTGCTCTTGGCCACCACTAAGTCTGATTATTGGGCAAAAGCATGGAGATTTGGATGAACCACAAGATGCCTGGTTCTGTTTCTGAGAGACTGTTCCTCACTTTTATTTTGAAGCAGCCTTGTATACAAACTTCCAAAGTCCCAGGTCAAAGGGTTCGCATCATGATCCTAGTGGGGCAAGGTTAGGAAAACAGGAGTTACCAGTGGTTATACTGAAAAACAACTCTTAGAGACCCTATGGGGGCTGAGTCCCAACACTTAACACTCTAACTAGACTTATGAAGGATGATAAACTCTAGGACATGCTAAAAGTGAATCAAGGGAAGCCCAAAAATCTATGATTCCAAAGTCTTAGGTCTCAATGCAGCTGTAATTACTAATTAAATCACTCAATGACTAGGTGAAACAGAGCAGAGATGGATCAAAAGCTTCACTACTCCGGGTCACACAATGCTCACATCTGGTAAGAGAATTAGCATGCACCAAACCCTGGGAAGACAGTCTCAGGTCTTTAGTCTCTTCCACAGGCATTGCTAGTTGAAGTCCAAAACCCAGGGAATACTGGCACTTAGAGAAAAGAGGTTTCCACTGTCACTTTAAAATAAGCATTTAAGATAAAAGCTGAAAGTTTGCACGAACAGAAAAAAAATAGAATTAGGTAATACTAAAGCAAATGCTAATAATTCAGTGTAATGTACAAAAATTACCACTTTTACTTGAGTATGCCTTAAGAAAAAAGTACAAATTGTATTTACATAATTATACAATTTGTCTTTGACTTCTTTTTCTTCTTTTTACCATCTTTGCTCACCTTTTCTTTATGCTTTCGAATTTCTCGGACTAATGTATAGAAGGCATCATCAACACCCAGATTACATTACAATGCATTTTTTAATCTTCACACGGCCAGGAGTCTTTTCTTCTTTACTGATTTTTTTCAATCTGTACTGTCGGATCTCTCTCACCAATGTATAAAAAGCATCCTCCACTCTCTGTCTTGTCTTTGCTGAGGTTTCAATAAATGGAATCCCATAACTTCCTGCTAAGTCCTGAGCCTGTTTTGTGTCTACTGTTCTAGAAGGCAAATCACATTTATTCCCTACTAGGACCATAGGCACATCTTCAGCGTCTTTTACTCTTTTGATTTGTTCTCTATAATGGTGAATAGCTTCAAATGATTTAGTATTATTCGTGGCAAATACACAAAGAAAGCCCTCCCCAGTCCTCATGTACTGGTCCCTCATTGCACTGTACTCCTCTAGACCTGCTGTGTCGAGAATGTCCAAGTGACAGATTTCTCTATCAATTACTACTTGTTTCCTGTAGGAGTCCTCTATTGTAGGATCATATTCATCCACAAAGAGATTCTGAATTAGCTGTATCGTCAAGGCACTCTTGCCTACGCCATCAGCTCCAACTACCACAAGTTTATACTCAGTCATTTTCAGCAGGCCTCTACCCGTGGCGTGCCACACCTCAGGTCCCTTGCTGGCTCTCTCCAGGTACGAAATGGAGCGGGAGCCGGACTCTGGGCAAGCCGCCGCCTTCCTCCTCCCCCTCCACTGCCGCCTCAGCTGCAGAATCGCAACAGTAGTAATTTTTAAACTACGTCTGATCCAATTAATATCACCCAGAAACCTCTGAAAACCATTTAAAGTTTGAAGGGTGTCCAGCCGAAGACTAATCTTTTGAGGGTGCACCCCATTTGCCACAACCAAGCATGTCTTAGGTTTGGCTCCCTCACTGACCTTCTTATTTCCCTGCATAACAGAAGCAATAACTTGTCCCATAATGTGGTGTCCATCTATATCTCTACAAATGCAAATGTAATCATTGAGTCTTTTGGCCTTGTGAGGTGGTAAAGCCTCTTTACAATACTTGTTGGCATTTTTTAAAGCTAGTTTTCTAAATATAGACATGACATTATCGGTATCCCCAAATATGCAGCCTGAAAGCAGCTGCTGAGATCTGTGCATATACAGCTGGATCATAAAGAATTTGATGACCTAGGTCTGCATAGGCTCCCGTACCAGTAAGCATTTCTGAGTTCTTTTCAGGGTAACCGGCAGCCATGTTGCGCTGTACCATTTGGTTACATAGCTGTTGGAATTCACCTCTCCAAATCAAATAATCTCCCCTGGACAGCACAGCTGGACATAATTGTTGCCAATCACTGGGCGTGCAATTCAAGGCCACAAAGAATTAAAAAATGGTCAGAGTAATAAAAGTTACATGAGGCCTGTAAGCCATAACTGCCTCTTTCAGGTGTTTAATATCCTTATAATTAAGAGGGGAATGCTCTCTTTGATTCTGGCCTTGGGGAGCAACTATCGCTATGATTGGGAACATCACTGGGCCACTCTGCTTTTCAGGAAAGGCCAAAGGAAAACAGAGAGCGCTAGAATTTCGAGCAGGAGGATGAGACTCAAGGGAACATTTAGCTTATGTTATAATTTAATGTACCTTTCCAGTTCTTCACTTTCCTTAGTCTAATCCCCTGAATATGAGGGAGAGAGCCCAAAGGAAGTGTCACTAGAAGCTTGAAGTGACCTAACAGACTCTTGGTTCTGAGCCTCGGCTAAGGCAGCCTTTGCTTCCTCAACCTGCTTTTTCACTTCAACAATATTACTAAGAAGTGCTTCTTTGACAAGAGGGCACAGAGAAAAAGTAACAGTTGGTATGGCATTCGGCCCATCTCTGTGTAATGCCCTTTGTAGGTCTGTCCTCACCTGCTCCCCATCAACAACACTAAGGTTACCAGGGATTAAAAACCAAGGGCTGACCTCTTGTACAGTTTTTAAAGTCTGGGTGTTGTCTTGTACTTAATACTGGTGCCCTAGATTATTGGACAATTGTCCAATTAGTTCCCCATAAGAGAGTAAGAACTAGCTGCACCCATATCCCATACACTCGTTCCTTACCTTAATGCTGGCAAGTCTTCCCGGTTGATCCTTCTGTGTCTCCCCTTCTTTCCCAAATCTTGGTGGGACCTCCAATTTTCATAATGTCCAGCTCTACAACCTTCTCATGGTTTCTGGCAGGGAATCTGAGGATTAGATTAAAAACAACACAGATGGTCACTCTTGCAAGGAGAAGGCAGTTTATTTCAAAGGGAAGTAGGTTTATACACCAACAGCAGCCACAGTGTAAATTTACTCAGATCAAGCTCCATGCCCCCAAGCCCCCCTCAATGCGTGGATAATTTACATTCTTGCATACGGTCTAGGTGGAAGGAGGAAAATAGGAAGTAAACACCTAGTCACAAGACAGATGGTGGATCCTAAGGGTACTGTGGATCACCATTAATAACTAGAAGAACAGCAGACCCCAAAGAGGTCCCCAACAGGACTTCTCTGTGTAGCCCTAGCTATCATGGATCTAACTCTGTAGACCAGGCTGGACTTGAACTCAAGGAGATCTGCCTGCCTCTGCTTCCCAAGTGCTGGGTTTAAAGTCATGTGCCAACTCCGCTCAGGTAAAATGTTATGTATTTTGTGTTTCATGAGCATTGGTGTTTTGCCTGAATGTATGTCTGTGAGAGGGTGCTGGGTCCCTTGGAAATGGAGTTGCAGATGGTTGTGCATAGTTATTCAGTCTAGAGGAACTGGAGCAATGGCTCAGAGGTTAAGAGCACTGGCTGTTCTTCAGGGTTCCTGAGTTCGATTCCCAGCAACCACATGGTGGCTCACAACCATCTGTAATGTGTTCCAGTGCCCTCTCCCAGTATTCAGGGCAGGCACATATGCAGGAAGAATGCTATACACAGAATAAATGAACAAACATTTGAAAAAATCCCATCTATCTTGTGCCTCTGGGCTTTTACCTTTCTCTATTCTCTATCTCTTTCCTTCTTACTCTGTTGCGGCTGTTTGGCTGTCCCCTGGTGTTCTCTCTCCCATTTTCTCCTGTTTCCCTTTTCCTCTCTCTCTTCTTCTGTTTATTCTCTCTGCCCATCAGGCCTGTCTATCCCTCTCTCCTGCCTAGCTATTGACATTTCAGCTCTTTATTAGACCAGTCAAGTGTGTTGGGCCGGCAAAGTAACATAGCTTCACAAAGATAAACAAATGTAACATAAAAGAATGTAACACATCTTCAACTAATATCCCACAACAGCTGTGAACTGCCATGTGAGTATTGGGAATTGAACCCTGGGTCCTCTGCAAGAGGAGCCCAGGTTCTTAATAGCGAACTATCTTTCCAACCCAATGAAACAATAATTTTAAAAATTAGAAAAATAGGCTGGGAGTTGGTGTTGCCTGCCTTTAATCCCAGGACTCGGGAGACACAGGCTGGCTCCTCTGCGTGTTCAAGGCCAGCCTGGTCTACCAAGCAAGTCCCAGGACAGCCTCCAAAGCCACAGAGTAACCCTGTCTCAAATAAAACAAAAAGAGACAGAGACAGAGAGAGAGAGATTTGATAGCAGGGGCCAAAAAGGTGGCAGCACAGCAGATAAAGGCACTGACTATCAATGCTGATGACAAAGTTCAACCACCTATGGAAGTTTAAACATTTATTACTCAGGAAGGAAAAACATGTTCTCCACATATATAACCACAAGTGCTAGGACCAAAGGCTTGTGATATATGCCAGTCTTGTTTGTTTTAGCCAATATAATGTCTTACTAAAAAGTACCTGTAGGGGCTAGTGAGATGGTTCCTCAGGAAAAGGTACCTGAGAACATGAGTTTAGTGCCTGCAGTCCACAGTGTAAAAGGAGAGGCTTTTGCAAACTGTCATCCAACAATGCCCACAATGGGCTCCTGCATTAATTAAGAAAAGACCCACAGGGGCTGTAGGGATGGCTCTGTGCTGAGGAGCACTTGCCGCTGGGCATGTATACAGATATAGCCCACAAAATACTTTTTGAGACAGGGTCTCATTGTATATCTCTAACTAACCTGGAATTTGATATGTAGACCAGGCTGGCCTCCAACTCACAGAGATCTGCCTGCCTCTGCCTCCTGAGTGCCAGGATTTAAGTTGTGCACCACCATACCCAACTCACACAAAATAATTTTTAAGTACAATTGGAAAGTCCTGTATATATTTATGTAATCAAATATGTGTAACATCACCTTGGCACCTTGGACAGGTCTTTTTTTGTTTGTTCATTTGTTTTTTAGATAGTATTTCTCTGTGTAGCCCTGGATGTTCTGGAATTCACTCTGTATTAACAGGATGGCTTTGAATGCACAGAGATCTGCTTGCTTCTGTCTCCTGAGTGCTGGGATCAAAGGTGTGTGCCACCATCGCCAGGCCTTGAACAGTTTGTTGCTTTTGTGTTCTACTTGCTTTCTTTTGGGGGTGTGTGTGTGCTGGGAATCAAACTCAGGATGTTGCATGCACCAGGCAAGAGCCCTACTACTGAGCTACACCTATAGCCCCTGGCTTTTTGAGCCAGAGCCTCACTATACACCCAGGCAAGTCGAATGGAACATCCTCCTACATACATGGTAGCCTCTGTCTACCATGTACTGGTGGGCATCACAGGTGTGTGCCACACAGCATCCTGAGAACACTGAACTCTGGAGACAGGGGCAGAAGATAGATTCCATGTCCCCAGGAAATTCCCCCATCATGTTTACCGGCTGGCTTTTACACAGGCTGAAGATCTGCCACTCAGCTAGGCTGCCTGTGAAGATCTGGCCTCCAGCCTCAGCCTGAACCAAACCCTAACTGAACTAGACAAGGAACTAAAAGACCTTGGTGATCCCGGCACGCTTCTGCTGTGTGAGGGCCTTAGGTACCCAGACTACAAACTGCAGACCCTCCAGTGAGTGGAGTTCCTGATTCAGCATGCTTGTCCTGTCTTCTCTGTCCATGGAGGCTGTGGGCCCACCCATTAACTCACCAGCTCTAGCTACATAATGTTGCTGTCAAATTTTCCTGCCACAGGGTCTTTACTCACACATCACTGAAACCACTGAAATGGCTCTTCTCTTCTGCTGTATATTTAGTTTCCAGGGGAGGTGCTGGAGAGATGGCTCAGGGGTTGAGAGCACTGGCTGCTTTTCCAGAGGTCCTGAGTTCACCCCAGTGACCATATGATGGCTCAAAACCATTTATAATGAGATCATTTGCCCTCTTCTGGCCTGCAGGCATACATACTAGCAGAACACTGTATACATGCACACATACACATATACATACATACATACATACGTACACACACACACACACACACACACACACACACACACACACACACACATTTTTCTGGAGGGAGATTGGTTAATCTTTCAGGTCTCAGAACAAATACCACTGACCAAAGTGTACCCTCTGTTCTACTTGGCTTTCTGTTACTGTGATAAAAAGCATAACCAAAGGCAACTTCAGGAAGCAAGAGTTTATTTTATACTACAGGTTATATAGCTCTTCACTGAGGGAAACCAAGGCAGAAGCCTGAAACAATAAAAAAACACAGAAATTTTCTGCTTACTGGTTGGTTCCCTGTGGCTTGCTCTGCTACTTGCTTTTATACAACCCAGCCCTATTGGCCCAGGGATATACTACCTGCAATGGGCTCCTGCAACAATTAACCATCAAGGTTTCTCTGTGTAACAGCCCTGGATGTCCTTGAACTTGCTATGTATACAAGGCTAGCCTCAAACTCAGAACTATCGCCCTACCTCTGCCTCCTGAGTGTTGGGGTTAAATGTGTACATCAGCACAGCCCCACACCTTTCTCCTTTTTTAAAAATTACAAAATTTGACAGATGTGGCTTTCAGCCTGCATGCATGCTTTTGACCAAGCTCTTGCCTGGTACCCACAGAGTCCAGAAGACAAGTTTAGATTGCCTGGGACTTGAGTTACAGCCTATTGTGAGTGTCTGGCCCTTTCCTTCTGTCCTGTCTTCCTCTCTGCCTTCTTCCCTTGCCTCTCTCAAAGGTGGGAAAGGCCATACCGCTGCACCCAGCATACTAATTTGGCATGTAAGCCCAGCCCTGGTGACCTAACCAAAAGGCATAGGACACAATCACCTTGACCATCACTCCCTCTAGGTTGGGCATTTGCCTACTGGGCTTAGACACATGTGCAGGAATTGCCCATGTGCTGCAAGTCAACACCTGTCCCTGACAATTGGGTCTGAGCTTCAACAACTTGGGAGACAGGGGCCTGTGGCTGCTGTGGGAAGGCCTGAGGCACCGACCTGCAGACTTCAGGAACTGTGGTGAGTGTTTTGCTTAGGAGGAGGGCGACAGGAGTAGCATGGGGATGCTAATGGTGTCATGAACCACTACACACTGGCTGCTTAAGTAGGAATTTTAAGACCAGCCTCAGCTTTATAGCTACTATCAGGCAACCGTGGGATATGGGAGTTGCTACTTCAAAAAACAGCACAGAAAACAACAATGGTTATTTTCATTCTAAAGGCAGGAAACACATAAACATAACTGAGCCAGGGAGTGATAGCTGGAGCCTTTAATGCCAGCACTCGAGAGGCAGAGGCAGGAGGACCTCTGGGAGTTCCATGCCAGCCTGGTATACACAGCAAGCTTCAGGACAGGCAACAAATGTTGCAAAGTGAAACCATGTCTCAAAAAACCAAAAATAGAAAATGTGGTATCTCAAGTTCCTGCTCCTGCCACCATGCTAACCACTTGCTTCCATAACTCCACACATAAGTGGAGATAGAAAAGAAGAATCTCC
This sequence comes from Cricetulus griseus, assembly GCF_003668045.3. Lineage (NCBI taxonomy): Eukaryota > Metazoa > Chordata > Mammalia > Rodentia > Cricetidae > Cricetulus > Cricetulus griseus. Next base: position 2,218,610 of record NW_023276808.1, read on the forward strand.
CATCCTATAAAAAGCAACCCCCCATTAGACAAACATACACATACATAAATACACACACACACACACACACACACACACACACACACACACACACTTGACAAACCTTGGGGTGTTTAGAAACTGCTTGGGGAATAAGGCATTTATTAATTTGGGCATTTTCTTTTCATCTATGGGTAAGTGTATCTGGGCTTGCAGTGTGCACAGAGGCCAGAAGATGGCATCAGATGCCTGGGAGTATCAGTTACAGGATGTTGTGAAACAATTAAACCAAACTTGGCTCCTCTAGAAGAGCAGTCTTAACCACTGAGCCATATCTCCAGCTCTTGTTATTGGGATATTAGGTTTCTGTTATCTATTACTATACTGGCTATACTCTCAGACTCACCCTGATTGACAACAGTGCTGCTCAGTATAACTTTACTTCCTGTACTTTTTCTTTTTTTCCCTCGAGGAAGGGTTTCTCTGTGGCTTTGGAACCAGATTTGTAGACCAGGCTGGTCTCCAACTCTCAGCGATATTCCTGCCTCTGCCTTCTGTGTGCTGGGATTAAAAAGGCATGGGTCACCATTGCTTGGATTTTGCTTTATTTTTGTAAATATTTATTTATTATGTACGCAGTATCCTGCCTGCATGTATGACTGCACACCAGAACAGGGCACCAAATTTTTATAGATGATTGTGAGGCACTCTGTGGTGGTTGGGAATTGAACTCAGGACCTCTGGAAGAGCAGCCAGTGCTCCAACCTCTGAGTACTCTCTTGTTCTTTTAAATGAAACCTGTCTCAGCTGGCATCTGGGACTTCTGAGTCTTTTATTTAACCACTGGACATGCTTTCCACACCATGCTATCTGCATCTGTAAATGAGAATACAACTAGGAGTGTCCTGTGGTTTTTATTTATTAATGTCTAAAGACACTCAAGATTGGTGCCCAGAGTGGTTGGGAACATATTTGATCCCAGCACATGGAAGGAAGAGGCAGATAGATCTCTATAGATTCCACGCCAGCCAAGGCTGTTGCCACCACCACCTGGCCCAAGTCACCTACTCTTATCCAATCCTGAACATCCAAGGCACACACCACCCTTCTTGCCATTGTTTCCTTTAAAAACCGGTCACAATTGAGGTATGCATTTGTATCAGTGAGTCAGCTCCTTGGTGGCATCTTTTTTAGATCTCACGAACATGGCATGACAATTACATGCCAGCCAAGGCAACAGAGAGACCCTGTATCCAACAAGCAAACTGAACATTGGGAGTAAGGAGCCTGGAGAGGTGGCTCCATGGTTAGGCACCTGTTGTTCTTGCAGAGTCCCTAGTATCCAGATCCCACTCTGTGGCTCACAATCTGTTACAGGGTATCCAACTCCAGTTCCAGGAGATCAAATAACCCCTGGTAACCTCCATTGGCACTGCAATACGAGGTTCAGTCATGCATGTGTGCAAAATACTCATCCTAAAACAATACCACAGTGCTGGAGAGCTCAACAGGTTAAAGCATCTACTGCCAAGCTTGATGACAGGCTTTACCATCAGGACCCTTGTGGGTGGAAAGGAAAGCATCTACAGGTTGATCTCTGTCCTCCAAAGCACACCATAGCGAACAGTATTAAGAGCAAAAGCACACATACAAACAAAACCCCTATCTGGATCCCAGCTTCACAGGAGGCTCAAGTAAAAGAATCCCAGGCTCAAGGCCAACCTGGGCAACTTAGTTCAAGGCCCTACCTGAAAATGTGAGCTAGGAGGATGGTTTGGCAGTAGAGTGTCTGCTTTCCTAACATCCCCAGAGCTGTAAGTTCCAACACTGCAAATTAATGTTTAAGTTTTTGCATTTACCTGTGTTTCTGAATTGCACAGTTGTCATAATCAATCCATGTTAGGCTTCAGTGGGATCCAGCCAACTTGCCAGGTTCATACCTGAGGGGGAGAATAGATTGTGAAATGGCAGGTAAATACCCTTAATAAAAGAGACACAGGATAGAGTCGAGAGGACAATCCAGTGTGAATACTGGACTTCTCAAGTTTATTCTTCAACATTCTTAAGTACCCCAACAAACAGGGGAACATGACAAAAGGCTTCTTTAACATGTATAAGGAACAAAAGCACTTTCTACCTTAATCCACGAAACATTTGAAAACCACACCTGAGACTCAACTTTTCCTTATGGGCCATGAGGGTCAAGAGTAACCACACCAAGTCTGTAGATATTTAGGTTTGACATTCAAGACTAAGAACAAACATCCTATAGTAGCCATGCCTTAGAAAATATGACTTTGACCTTGGAACACTAGGGACAGTTTTGAACTCTCTGACCTTGGGTCAAGATGAAGCAGAGCCATCTCTGGGCTCTGACAGATAGTACTTCTCCAAGTCTGAGGCCATCTTGAGATCACTGCTCTCCTGGTACCAAACATGGCAGAAAAGCCTTTCTCCTTGGTTATCTCCATTGCCCTTGCCCTAGAGATTTGTATTGTTGCAGCTACAGTGATGGCTCAGTAGTTATGAACACTGGAAGCAGACTGGGCATTGGTGGTGCAATCCTGTAATCCCAGCACTTGTGAGGCAGATGCAGAGAGATCTCTGGGAGTTCAATGCAAGCCTGGTCTACCGATTGAGTTCCAGGACAGCCAAGGTTACACAGAGAAACCCTGTTGGAAAAAAATCCAATCAAACAAACAATAGAAATGTTAATGGTTAATTGTGTGTGTGTGTGTGTGTGTGTGTGTGTGTGTGTTTGTGTATGTATGTATGTATGTATGTATGTATGTATGTATGTATGTATCCACATGCATTCAGCTGATATTGGCCAGAAAAGGACATCTGATCCCTTGGAGATCTAATTAAAAATGGTTGCATGTGGAACTGAACTCTAGCCCTGGGTAAGATCAGGAAACACTCCATAGAGAACTAATGAAAACAATATTTGAAAAATAGGCTATGGGCTGGGGAGATGGTTCAGAGGTTAAGAGCTCTGACTGCTCTTCCAGGGGTGCTGAGTACAATTCCCGACAACCACATGTGGTGGTTCACAGCTATCTACAATTCAATCTGGTGACCTCTTCTGGCATGTAGGCAGAATAGTATATATGTAATAAATCTTGTAAAGAAAGAAAGAAAGAAAAACAGGCTCAAAGACAGGGTGCCATGATGCTGTCTTTCTATGCACCATAGTGATAGTCCCATGTTTGTCCACAGGGTGTTTGGAGTGGACCTGAACAAAATGACCCACAGGAGGCTGGCAATGCTTCTAATCACAGAACCTTTTTGGACATTGGGTGTTGCGGCATCGGAATGGAGGCCACCAGGAGTTTTATTCCCTGTGACAGCTGTGATCTAGCACTTGAGAGACATTACTTTGTGTGTGAATTTTGCTTTTCTCTGTGTAACAGTCAAGGCTGCCCTGGAACCCCACAAAAATCTGAATACTGGAAATTTCTGTCAGTCACCGTAACAAAACTCACACCTACTGACCAAAGTGTGAAACTACAGATTAAAATAAGGGCAGAGAACACTTATTTGGATGAGGTGGGGATATTATATTTTAGAAAAGGGTTTCTGTAGCTGTGGCTTACCTGCAACTTGCTCTGTAGACAAGGATGTCCTCCAGCTCTTAGTTCTGCTTGCCTTTGCTCCTCTAGACCCACAAATATTTGCACAGTTTCCACATGCAATTCAAGCAGTAACCTAGAATTCTTGCAGATATATGAAGGGGGAACAATAGTTCCCTGCCCAGCAAACTCCTTAGAAATTTATCTTTTTAGCTGGGGGTTGGTGGCACAAGCCTATAATCCCAGCACTCGGGAGGCAGAGGCAGGTAGATTTCTGTGAGTTTGAGACCAGCTAAAAAGACAAATTTCTAAGTAATTGGGTTCAAGACCCAGTTCCAGGACAGTCTCCAAAGACACAGAGCAGCCTAGTCAGAAAAAAAAAGTTGTCTGTTTGTTTTCCTCATTCACAACTCAACATTGTAACCACACTGGGAAACAGTATACTAGAACAAACAGAAGCACAAAACATCCCAAGTGGGCTGGGGCTGTAAACCAAGGTTCCAGAGGCACAGATTTGGGCCTGTTTGTTTCTGCTATCCACACAGATGCGGCTGCAGCTCATGGAGAGGGCAGGACATGTGGTCCAGCTTGAAGACTGGCTGCCTAGCTAGCATGCATGAAACCCAGGACTCTATTCTGTCCAAAGGAGCTATATGTATTTCACGCCGATATCTGGGCTGAACAAGTGTCTACATCGGCTGTGCATGCTGTCTTATGCCTTTATGAACCAAAAGCAGGTCATTCAAGAGCAGACAGAGCTACAGGTAGGCCCAGGAAGACGAAGGAATTGGCAAAGGGCTACAGACTTGAGAGAAGCTGGGTTTGAACTCCAGGACCTACAGGAGCATATATATATATATATATATATATATATATATATATATATATATATAATATATATATCAGCTCAAGGCAATAGTATGCTCAATAATGGTAAAGGGCAGAAACATGTTAAGGAGCCTGCCACCAAGCATGAAGACCAGACATACATCACAGGAACCAACATGGTTGCAGTGACCTGACACAGGGTAGTAAGCACAGACCCAATGGTAAGCATGCACAAAAGTAAAATGTGCCCAGTATTGTGACTGTTACAGTTAGCAACCAAGAGGAAGTCAGGAAAACCTGGACAATTTACTAGGATTCTACCACCTTCCTGCCCACAAAAACAAAAACAACAACAACAAAAAACCACTTGGAAGTTGCATATGCACTAATCCTAGAAGAAGCCAGAACTGTGCTTCTGGTAGGCAGAAATTCCAGCATAGACATCTTATCTCAAAAATGGCCTCACAGGGTGCTCAATGGTGGTGCAACTGTTTAATCCCAGAACTTGTGAAGTGGAAGCCTGACTCCAAAGTTAGAGAAACCCTGTTTTGAAACGACAAAACAAACAAAACAAAACAAAACAAAAAAACACTGAGGTGTTTTGGTCACACTGAGCTTGTTCAAACACCATCTCAAAGGTGGTTTGAAATGTAGCTCAAGGAGTTTCTGAGCTTCTGTTAGGGCCTTGATTCCTTTCCCTCTGCCTTTAATCCCAGCACTCGGGAGACAGAGGCAGATGGAATTCTGTGATTTCAAGACCAGCCTTGTTCAGTAGAGCTAGTTCCAAGACAGCCTCAAAAGCCAGAGAGAAGATCTGTTTCAAACACCCACCCAAAAAAACAACCCTGAGACTTGTGGCCTAAACTGGAGTTCTTACAACCAAGGTGAAACTTGAACCTACTGAAACCGTCTCAAAAGCTCCCAGGAGAAAAATCCGCTTTCAAAATGTAAGCATTGTAGCTTAGGTCTCACCCCTACCGGGCTCCGTTTTAGGTCCAAGGAAAATATATGAACAATGTTCCGATCACACCTAACTTGCCCAGTGTTTTCAGTGAAGTGCAGCACTCCTCACACTCCCAAGCCTGAGCTCAGCGCCTGTGCACAAATGCTTCCAATGGGCTCAACTGGGATGCTTGTCACACACAGGAAGGCACAAAGTGCTTTCCAGTTCTGCCTCAGACAGGGCAACCACATTGATGACCGCTTTGTGCGTTTTCCCCTCGACTCTGGGGCACCTCGATGCCCCAGGTCCTCTCCAATACTGCTTCAGTTCCTGGCTACTGTGCAAGCAATGTCCCGAGTCCTTCCTTCCCACTCAACATTTCTCCCCCATGCCCGTGGAATCCAGGTCTCAGGATACTGCAGTTAACCCAGACACGACCTACCAAGGGACCCATTGTATCTCAAGTCCAAAGAGTGCCCCAAGGTATTTGAATGCTAGATGAGTAACTAAGAAGGAGGTGTGCATCAACCCCTATCACTATAAGCGTGTGGCGAGCCCTGGTGAGTGGTGTGGACTGTGTGTGCACCGTGAAGCCTGTTGAGACCAGAGCAATACCACCTTTCTGTTGTGGGGTGTAATTCCAAAATATCTGGGGGAAGTTTTGTGTGTATTCATACATGCGTGTGCAAAAGAGCACAGGAACTCTATCTACTCAGCTTTTGCTCACTGTAACGAGTGTCCACTTTATAAAGAGGAAGGTTTACTTTACTTCATGATTTTGAAAGTATCAGCCCTTCGTCCCATCGGCTCCAGGGCTCTCTGTCCTGTAGCACTGTAGCATCCTGGGGTAGAATGGTGGCAGAGTAGAGCTCATGTCACAAGAGGAAGGAACTGGAGCCCTACTGTTCCCTCCAGTGACTAGGAGACTTCCCACTAGGCTGCCAGGACAAGCCTTCAGCACCTGAACATTTGGGAGTACATTCCACCCAAATTTTAGCAGTCTTGGAGTATTTCATACATGTTAAAGGCCTCCTTCCTTCCAAGTGACTTTGTTTAGAAACACGTTCTGAAAATTGAGGTGTGTGTCTGACTTTGCTTTCTATGGTTCACATTGGTTCTGTGTGTCTTTCCAGCAATTTAGCTATGCAGTACGTCAGCAGACAACAGAAGCACAGGGTCCTGTCGTGTGCACTAAAGGAAGGGCACGGTGGGGCAGCTGTGACCAGTTCTACTTCATGTTTCACGACAGCGCTCTTTGTCATCTGTATTGCAGTGTGCTTGTGGTGTGGTGTGTTCCCTGTGGGCTATGTTCTGCTGTGAGGAACTGATGCTGTTACTTTAAGATATCTCAGTCTTTACCTGTGTGGTTGGGCTATGGTAAAGTCTGGAGTCGGCCTCTCGAATCTATGGATTCTGCAGTTATACATAGAGGCATCTGCAGATGAAAATAGTTAGAAATAGAACTCTGTCTCTACTGAGCAGGCAGACTTCCTTTCTGATACTTTCTGTTTCAGTTTTGGTGGTTGAAAAAGTCAATGGACTTCATTCTTTCTGGGGCTCAGAGAACAGGAACTCTTGGTGGGGAGGGCCTGCTTCCTTTTCTTCACATCAAGCCTCTGACTAGGTACGATGGTCACCACATAGGGATCAGAGGTGCTTGTACCTGATGCTGCCCAGGGTCACCAGTACTGGAGGTCCTTGTATAGGTTGGCCTGCATTGGCCTGACCTCAGCTTAGTGACCACCACAGCTCTGCCCCTCCCATAGTCTCAGGGTTAATCCTAACATTGCTGTGGAAGGAGTCCAGGGCCTTGAGAGGTGACAGGGCTAGGTGCTATGTGCCCTCTTGCTTACTCCTCTAGATTCAGCACCTGGAGCAGTGAAGCCTGCATGACTGACTCCCGAGGATGCCTAGACTCGGTGGCAGCAGCTATCGAAGGACAGAAGCCCTCTTATTCTCTAATCAGCTGAGTGACTGTCTCACAGTATTTATTTCATGTTAGGCATCGCAGGTGGTTCAGATCTGATTTAAAGTGTGGGTGACGCAGACACATACAGGCCCACATAGATACTGTGCCGTGTTACACCAGGGACTGAGCGTCTGCAGATGAGGGCTTCCAAGGGAGCTCTGGTACCAGTCTCCCGTGGATATCAGCCACTACATTCTGAATTTATATAGTTTGCCCTAGAGCTTGGTTCTACATCTGGACAGGCAGATCAGTTGACAAGTGGTTCTGTATTGAAGCATTGAGTTGCCACAGTGTCTGTCATTCAGGATGGTTTTGTTGATGGGTTGGTTCACTTAGCTGATGATTTCTGAGAGTCCCCAAATATGGATGGTGTCAGATTTGGGTGGCCTCCCTCCCTGTTCCTGTTCCCAGGATGGCCAGGTGACTTTTCTCTCACAGGATCTTCAGACCCCAGGGGTAGACTGCAAACTTCCAGCTCAACCATCCAATAATAGGTTGGTCTCCAAAGGCCTTTTGTATTTTTGTGGAATATATAAGTCATGTAAAAGTAAAGACTAAGGAATAATTTGCAAAGGCTTTTGTGTCCACTGCCTGTTTTTAAGAAAGAGTGGATATAAACTAAACCTTTCTCATTTGTCTCTCTGTTTTCTTTCTGTCCCCAGTGCTTCCTCCCGTGCTGGTTCCCAGGTACAGTGAGTACAACCCTCAGCACAGCCTTCTGGCACAGTTCCGTAACTTGGGACAGAATGAGCCTCACATGCCACCGAACGCCACGTTTCCAGATTCCTTCAGGCAGCCCAGCACCCACCCGTTTCCCCACTCATCCAATAGAAGCTACCCCAACTCCCCAGGCAGCAGCAGCAGCAGCAGCAGCACCTACCCTCACTCCCGCACCAGCTCAGACCCAGGCAGCCCTTTCCAGATGCCAGGTAGGAGGGGGCATTCGGGGATGCTGCCTGCCTTGGGGAGGTGGGTAGGTGTGGCCTGCGGGGCAGGGGCACAGTGGGTGGAACCCTGAGCACATCCTGGTGAACCAGTGCTTGGAGAATATCAATGTAGGGAGGGAGTTGTACATACAGCTGGAGAAGAGGATGGCTTGTTTGAGTCCTGTTACGTTTTGAAGCAGCTGCATCCTTCTTTGAGTGGCACAATTATTCCAGTCTCTGCTCTCCATAAAAAGAAAGGGGAATATGTCATATTACACACACTGCTGTTCTGAGAAGCGGCTTCGGCGAGCTTTTCCAACATTGAAGAACCCTTGTTATCAATGCAGCGGCAGAAGAGCTAATTACTGGGGTATCCGCCCGACCCATTTAATTAGATTCATTTTGCCAGTGATGTAATTCCAAAAAATATGTTAATATGCTTTTAACAGCAAGGAAATGCAACAGAAGTGATGGAGAACATTGCTTGTTTAACTTAGCAAAGACAAAAACCAGTTATTTTCCTGCTTGTTTAACTTAGCAAAGAAGAAAACCAGTTATTTTCCTGTTTGATTCATAGCGGATGGTGTAATAGTGACTAATTAGAGGATTACACTTTTCAGATTACAGGTTAGTAAACAAGCATCTCAAATATTAGTGCCAGAGCTCTTGCCAGTCGACATCAAGAGGGACACGATAAATAAAAGATCATCATGAAATGCATGGATATTTTTGGGAGGGAAAATGATGGGACAGGATGTTTATAGAGCCACTTAAGGTGCTTTACATTAAATTTTACTTCAGCATCCATGTTGTACCTTCAGAAATTAAAATGTGATCCATGCTTTATTGCTTCCTCCGTTCCCAACTATAAGGAAAAGGAAAATGTTTACCTAAAGTTATCCTCTGACCCCTGCATACATGTGCACACACAGGCATCTGTGTACTCTTGAGCAGGCCTAATCATACGCAAAAGCTCTCAGTGCAGAGGAGAGTCTGTGCCTGAAGCATGTAATTTTTCCTTTCAAACTTTGTAGCTGACATATCCCCAACTGCTTACCTGCCTCCTGAAGACGCCATGGCCCAGGATGGCTCTCAGCCAATGGACACGAATATGATGGCACCTGCACTGCCCTCCGAGATCAACAGAGGAGGTAAAATGAGTTGTCAGAGTTTTGTCTGTATGTCCTGTCCTAATGTTACTTTTACTCATTTAGACCTTAAAAAGGTAGGTGTTTTCGAAACATGGAAAAAACGTTTTGTTGTTTTAAGCCTAATGTAAAGAATTCTCTAGAGCCCATCTTTTTACTTAAACTCTGTCACAGTCCAATATGAGATCTCAGAATTGAATATGGAGGTCTTAGATTCCCACTGGTCTCTGAAACGGCCGTAACCAGTGCTCTGCCATTTTGTGTTACATAGTTAGGTGAAGTGAGTTTCCAGCATTGGTGGTTAGAAAACCGAACTGTCAGTCACCTCTAAAGACAATCTGTATGTTGACCAGTGTTGAATAATAAGCCAAGATTTATTAGTATTGGAAAAATAAACAAGTTTATCTGTGTCCTTAGCATGCTAATTTGCTTTCACCTTCAATAAATGAGTAAGTGATATATATTATCATATATGCATTTATATACATATATCATGTAACTGTTTAAAATGCATCTGTCTATGATTTGTTACCAATAAATATGGGTTTGTATGGCTGTTTCACATACCTATATACACAAGAGGTTGTTAAAAATCTCTGTGCTTTCAGAGAAAGTCGGAGGAAATGATTGAGTCCTATTTTACATAACAAATACATTTGTTATTTATATGCTCATGTGTTTTCATGTCTTCAGAATAGCCCCTATGCCACTTTTGGAATTTTTATTTGGGGAGCAAGATACCCTGTGTGGGGGCTGTAATGGTCATGATGAGATTATCTCTGTTACCCCCAAATAGAGACTTATTTTTAAGTTTTTTCCTTTAAAATAGCTTAAAAAATGTTCCCAGTTGGAACCATCTAAAAATCACGTAGTATTTTCAGAGGAAAAAACTTTGACTATTCTGCTGTTGTTACCTGTGGTGGATTCCCAGAACATGGGTCAGCAAGCTACAGCCGGCACACAGATCAGCCCACTTTCTGTTTTTGTAAATAAAGCTTTATTAGAACACACTTGTGCCCATTTGTTACGTATTATCTATGGCTAGGTTTTTTATTTGTTGTTGTGGTTACAAAGGCAGAGTGGAATAGTTGTGATAAATATCATATGCTTCACAAGATCTTCCTGGCCTTTTATAGGAAAAATGTGTCCACATGTAAGCCAAATGAATAGCATTTTTAACAATGCTGAAAGCTGATAGAAGGCCTATGTGACAGATGGCTCAGCCTTCTCTGGGGTTTGGCACATGTGGATTACTAAATCTTTGCTCCTTGAAGAGCAGCAGACAGGGAAGCATTGCCTAGAAAGAAACAAGGGAAATAGTATATTTTCAGCTAAGCTACTTATATAAAACAAATAACTGGCTGGTTATGTTAAGAACATGGCAGCACTCGGAAGCACAGGCAGGCTGAACACTGTGAGTTAGAGGCCTGCCTGGTCTACAAAGCTACAAAGAAACTGTGTCTCGAAAAACCACAAGCAATCAAACAAAAGGATGTGGAAGTCTTTCCTCCTCCTCCTCCTCCTCCTCCTCCTCCTCCTCCTCCTGCTCCTCCTCCTCCTTCTCCTCCTCCTCCTTGTCCTTGTCCTTCTGCTTTTCCATCTGCCAGTCCTGGTGGATTTTCTTTCCATTTCTTATATTTGTACACTGAAGCCCCATGAGGCTCAGATCAGTAATGATCAAGTTGGCAATGGTGTGGTTTGTGTGCCTGGGCTCTCAAAAGGCCTGCATAAGAGGTTTTGACACAGAAAGGGCTCTTTTCCCAGCCTTTTGATTGAAAGCATTTAGAAGCATTTTCTGTTTGGAGATTCATCAGCCTTAAGAGATTGGGCCTAACAAGCTGCATCCTCTTGGTAAACCTGTGTAGTTTCTATTGTTGGCCCTTTCTGGAAAGGGAGAGACAAACACACCTGCTTGGCATGACTTGAAGCAAATAGAAGGAGGTTAGCATGGAGTCTGGATGAGAGAGATATATTTTATTTGGGAGGAATGGCCAGCTGACATGGTTTCTTCCTGAGCTATAGCAAAACTGGAGCTTCAGCCATCACTAGCTCTTGTGAAGCCAAGCAGATTCTTCATGATAGGAAGAAGTTCGTTTTCAGGGCTTCGAAAAAGCAGAGGTCTGCCAAGGCTTTGCCAAAAGCAGTTCCTTTCTTCACAAGCCCCATTGGCATATCTCCAGGCCCCTCCTGTTGCTGTGCCACTTGCTTTCTCATTGGTCACTGTGTTTCTTGTAGGTAGTGTGCCAGCAGGAGTGATTCCAATTATTTCTGTATGTTAACCAGCAAGTTATAAGTCATTTGTATTCAGCAAGTGCTGTTGCCCTGCTAGCTGAGCTGGTATTTCATATCTCTGCCAGTTCCCCAATGAAAGGAGAATGCCGCCCTTAGTAAGAGGTACATTGGATCTCACAGAAATGACCCATGTGATCCTCGTAGTTGCCCCTCCCTGTCTTCGTTCCACTGTGCTCAGCCAGTTTTACAATGCGGTTTCTGGTTGGGGTGCTCCAGGATTAACTGTGAGCAAATTTCTTTCCTTCTTGCAGATGTTCAAGCTGTTGTTTATGAGGAACCAATGCACTGGTGCTCTATTGTGTACTACGAGCTCAACAACCGCGTGGGTGATACATTCCAGGCCTCCTCCACAAGCGTGTTGGTGGATGGTTTCACTGATCCTTCCAACAATGAGAACCACTTCTGCCTTGGGCTGCTCTCCAACATTAACCGGAACTCCGCCATAGAAAACACCAGGCGACATATTGGAAAAGGTGCGTGTCCCTTTACCCCTCCTGCAAACGTTCATCTTTTCTTCCTCTAGAAGTGACCCCATCGTTCTTGTGGCTAATGCCAAATGTTCAGATGCTGCTGTTTGAAGTATCTTTCTAATTCATATTATCTAGAAATTGCTCCAATCATTGATCTTAGTGGTTTTCCTATGATATTGATAGGTGCCAGCTGACATTGCCGTGTTATTGTGGTGCACTACGCTGTCCTATATTTTGTTATAAGTGAAATATCTTTTAAAACAATTCTTACATTTATTTATTCCATGTTTGTGTGTGCATGCCTGTATGTGTGTGTAAGTACCTTGGTCAGAGGACAGCTTGTGGAAGTCAGTTCTCTCCTTCTGCCATGTGGATACTAGGAATCAAACTCAAGTCATCAGTCTTGGTGGCAAGCACCTCTACCCACTGAACCATCTCAACATCCCAAATATCTTTCTTAGGGGACTAAACTACTAGTGGTAGATTAAAATATTTCTATAACATTTATATGTATTTATTATGTGATTAAGTCAATGACCAGATGTGTGGGTAGTGCTCAGAGCTTAGCTTTCCCTGTGGAGTAAGGAACAGGCAATCAAGAAGGGGTGTGGCATTCCTTGGAAGTGTCAGTGTAAAATCATAATTTAATGACATGACGTGTGTTTATATGCTCTTGTGCTCTTGTGTCTGTATGGGAGCCTGTCTATATACCCTCTGAATATGAATGTAGTTTCTAACTTGTCTGCTGAGAAGGCAAAGATACAAAGGAGCAATAAGCACATCTAGTGTCCAGATCATTGCTGCAGATATCTATCCCCACTGAGGCAAACTGGCTGCTTCCAAATCTGTGATGAGCTCCGCCTGGTGCATCTCACATGACACAAAGTGAAGAAAAGTTTCTGAAAATGTTGCTGCCTCTCAGGATACAGCTGTCCATGGCGGGCTTGTTCTGGTGTCCTGAGGACTAAAATCCAAGGATGCTCAGTTCCCTTATATAAAATAATGTAGTGTATCATGCAACATGCATGCTCAGCTCCCTTATATAAACAGTGTAGTGTGTCATGTAACTTAGGAATGTCACCTTTCAGGAGCCCTTACATTGACACCTACTGGAGTGTCTACATCATGTAAATAGTTGTACTGTTGAGTGACTCTGGAAAAGGCAAAGCCTCTGCATGGTAATGTTGGTGCTATTAAAAAATCACTTTTGATATGTGCATAATTGAGACTGGATTCCAGATCCAGACATAATGAAAAGCTACTGCGATTAACTGCATTAGTGGATCTTAGGAGACTGCTGGGTGTAGTGGTGCACATAACTCCTGTAACAGAAAATCAAGAATCCAAAGCCAGGTTGCACTACATACACAGTGAGATCCTGTCCAATAAGTAAACCTAATTGATACTGCCATACTAATAGAGAAGTGAATTAATTGGCAAGTTTGGAAGCTAAATTGACACTGAGTACTAGAATGCATACATCACCACTTTGTAATTAGTGTTGTAAGAATAGGACTTGTAAGATGGCTCAGTGGGGAAAGGGGCTTGTGCCAAGCCTAACAAACTTATTTCTATACCCAGGACCACATGGTAGGAAAAAGCCAATCTGACCTCCACACATGTGATAGCACATGCCTCGCGCACACATAACGCACACATAGAACAATTAAATGTATTAAGAATAAAATATGAAGATAAATTTTATGAGAATCAAGGTGTTTGCATGTTTTAAAGTGTTTCTCCCCAAACTATTTTTGTTGAAAATAAAAATCAACTGCAGAATAAAATTAACTATACAGTGTATAAATCTGCATGATCAGTAAATTGGTTGGTCCTCCATCTTTAAGTCATCAGTGAGTGGCATATATTGGGAAGGCAGAGGCAGGAAGATCTCTTGAGTTTCAGGAAAGCCAGAACTACAATGTGAGACCCTGTCTCTAAGTAAATAAATGAAGTAAAAAGAGAATCAGCATCTACAGCAATGAGTCAGGTAAAACAGTGATTTTTCATAGGTACTTGAGAAAACATTTGAGAAGATTTTTAACATTTATTCTTAGATTCAAAGAGGAAACCTAACAAGGGTGGAACTCGATTTGCAACACAGGCTTTAATGATTGCCAAAACGGACACAGTACTGCAGACTTCCTCTGTCACTGAAAGAATGCCAATATTTTCCACATCTTTATATTTCAAACATTGTCTTAATTTTCTAAAATGAAAAGGCATCATTTTTGGTATCAGGGAAAAGGTTTTTTTTTTCTTCCTAAAATGTTTTCTCTAAGCAGAATTGTGGCGATTAGGCTTCAATGTGGGTCTCTTAACAATGGGGAAATGATTGGTTTAAGGATATAAAACTGCATTTAGACAAGAGGCATGGACTCTGTGATGTCTTGAGGTCTACTGAGAGCATGATAAATATGGTTGATAACAATATGCTATACTTTAAATGTTCTGAGATAGTATACTTTAAGTGTTCTCAAAACAAAAATGATGAATATGTGTGATATAACATGTTAATTGGTTTAATTTAGCCATGCTATTGTGAACATACTGCATTACATATCATAATTGTGCATGACTTTATTTCGAGCTAAATAAATGAATGGAAAAAAGTTTTCTCTATATTTTGCTCCTAAATGTATCTCCTTATATCACTAAACTAAATGGATATCTACCACAGTGGATAGAGCTGATACTGGAGTCTTAGCCTTTTGTGTCTGTAAAAATGCCAAATGGTGTGTACTCAGACAGTCACACTAGCGTTTTCTACTAAGCCTTTCCAGGGTCACCTTCAGGGCTCAAAGCCACACTAGCTGCCTGCTTGCTAGCCTCTTTTACTCCCTCATGAGGCTTAGCCAGAGGGTACATCTTCCTTTTTGAAGATTTGCTTTTGTTTATTTTGGTTGATAGTGGGGCACATAGCAGTCAGAGGACAAATTTGCAGAATTGGTTCCCTCCTTCTTCCAGCTTTAGTAGGAGGGGATCCAGGTCTCTGCCTCCTTCTCTCTGAGAAGGTGGGTTATTGCCTGGTCTCCCAGCATTCTAAGTTGTAAGAAGTTTTCAATTATTGTTTTTAGTACTTATTTCTGTGAGCTCCTTTTTCACACAGTAATTTTCTTTCTATTTAAAAGGTGTCTGTTTTTAACTAGACCTCATGTCTTACAGCTTCCAGCAGTAATTCTTCAACCCGGGTTTCAACTCCACTCTGTTTATTGATCATCCCTTCTCTCTCTCTCTCTGAAGCTTTCTGAACAATTTAGCCTTGGCATAAATGCAGAAGACTTTAAGCACACAGGATACCCCAGGAAACTGCAGGTTTTATATTGCTATATATTTAGAGTGTCCATATACTTTCAACTCTGGTTAAGCAGGACATTAAATACCAAAATGAAAATCTCAACCATTATTATTTTTGAGAGACTTGTTTGTTCCTGAACACACTGGTTATCACAAGCATAACATAGTTAGCTAGATGTCTGTCAGAATGGCTATGTGAGTGGCCAAATTTGACTCTGCTTGGGTTCCTTTCAGCCTATGACTGACATGGTCTGTCCTCTCACAGGCGTCCACCTGTACTATGTTGGAGGAGAAGTGTATGTCGAATGCCTGAGTGACAGCAGCATCTTTGTGCAGAGTTGGAACTGTAACTACCATCATGGGTTTCATCCCACCACTGTCTGCAGGATCCCCAGTGGGTGTAGTGTGAAAATTTTCAACAACCAAGAGTTTGCTCAGATCCTGGCACAGTCTGTGAACCATGGTTTTGAGACCGTGTATGAACTCACCAAAATGTGCACTATTCGAATGAGTTTCGTGAAGGTGAGCAGAACCTGCCCATCTCATTCAGGCCTGACCCCCGCCTCACCCCTGCTATTTACAATATGTATATCTGTGCCTTCCTGGTATATATTCCTATCAGTGCCCACCAAGAGCACCATTGTCCAAGAGGTTGTCATGGGAATTTAGAATATAGTCCTCTCCCCCCACCATGTAGGTCCCAGAGATGGAACTCAGGTCTCCAGGCTTGGTGACAGGCACCATTATCTCCCCCTGCCTCCCAGTCATCATGCAGTTTATTCCGGGTCAAACTAAGGGTTTAATAGAGTCCAGAAGCAGGCAGCCTAGTCAGTCTGTGTGTCTCAGCAGTCCTTACATATCAGCCTGGGGAGGGACATCCTAGTGAATCTTGTCAGTTTCAGGGACTTACTAAAGCTTTTACGATGTCTGCTTCCTGCGTTTTAAGGACTTTGCCTAGGGGGTGGAGCATTTCACCTCCCCTTAAAGCATTCAGCAATTCTGGAGCTTCCCTATAAGACAGAAGGTTTTATCTTTGAAGATATTGCTACACAACATGTGTAAAAGGTGAGAGAAGAACCAACTTCACAGATTTGTTCTCTGAGCTCCACATGCACACTGTGGTGTACATTAACACACATTCATGCAACAACAACAAAAAGCTGGGTGCAGTGCTGTGTGTAGTCCCAGCATGGGAGACAGATAGGATCCCTTAGGCTTGCTGGCTGCCATTCTAGCCTGATTGACAAAAGCCCAGGTGCAGCAAGAGAACTCATCTCAGAAAATACAGTGGAGTGTGATTGAAGAAGATAGCCAGTGTAGACCCCTGTGCTCTCCAGGCATGGACACACAGATAAAGGGGCAAGGGATGGTTCAGTTAAAGGTGTAGGACTCTTACAGTGGTCCTGAGTTCAGTCCCAGCATCCAGCTGAAATGGATCACGATAGCCTGTAACTCTACCTCCAGGATCCAACATCTTCTGAAATCCACAGATACCACACATTCATAGATAAATCCATACTCAAACACGTACATATTTGCACAATTTTTTAAATAAACTATTAAAAAATAAATAAAGCCAGTTTGATAATACATGCCTTTTATTCCAGTGCTCAGAAATCAGATAGGTAAGCTCTGAGTTTGAGGCCAGTTTGGTCTACATAGGGAGTTTAGGCCAGCCAGGACTACCCATTAAGAGTATGTCTTAAAAGTATAAGTAAGTAAGTAAAGTTTTAATATAACATTAATGTAGTGGGAAATAAATATTTAAAATATCTTCTTTTTTTGGAGACAGAGTTTCTCTGTGGCTTTGGAGGCTGTCCTGGAACTAGCTCTTGAAGACCACAATGGTCCCAAACTCACCGAGATCCTCCTGCCTCTGCTTCCTGAGTGCTGGGATCTAAGTCGTGCACCTCCACCTCCTGGCTAAAATATCTTTACTCAAACAACTACTGGATGTATTTTAAATTTGTAATTACCCAAGACTAATAACATTTATTTATTTATTTGAAAAAAGGTCTCATTCTGTACCCTGACTGGCCTGGAACTCACAGAGATCTGCCTGTCCCTGCTTCCCGAATGCTGGGATTAAAGGCGTGTGCCACTACACCAGACTAAATAGGTGATCCTGGGGTCCTTGGGTAGACTTTTGGTGGCCAACCTCCATCCCCAAAAATTACCCATGCTTTTGCAGTATGTTTGTTTTCTTGTGGGACATGGGCATGAGTCCAAACATAATTATGTGAACTGATCATATGATTTTTTTCCTTGGTAGAATGACTCAATGAGATAGAGAGTTAAATGACACCAGTGTGCTTTCTTTTTCCTAGGGTTGGGGAGCCAAGTACCACAGGCAGGATGTTACTAGCACCCCCTGCTGGATTGAGATACATCTGCATGGCCCTCTCCTGTGGCTGGATAAAGTTCTTACCCAGATGGGTTCACCCCACAATCCTATCTTCTCAGTGTCTTAAAGGGCCTCTGGCTTCTGTCTCTTGCAAATGTTGAACCTTGCATGTAATTGAAGGATGGATATGTCAGACGTGTGAAAACCTGACAAGGGAGCCTTGATAAACTTGACCTCTGTGACCAACTGTTGGATTGAGAAATTAACAAATATTGGTAAAATGATGTTGATATCAAGAATATGTTTAGTTTACACTGTGACATTCTGTTGTGTGATCAACTAAAATGTTGACTTTTAGCAGGACTTTTGTGTATAGTTTTAAAGGAGATGGCCAGGGCAGGTACAAATTATCTATTAGAAGAAGAATAATCCTGTGCAGTCCTTTTGTTGGGAGTGTTTGGCAGAGTGTTACCTTAATAGTCTTTGAAGTATGCACTTCATCAGGTTCCGAACCCACCCTGAATCATCTTTTGTTGGGTTTTCATAATGTTTTAAAACTATTTGTTTATAAATGAGTGGGATTCTTTGTTTTAAATGGCGAATCTTTATGACATACACAGTATTCTTTCTAAAACTGTATGCTGACTGTAGTGGTGTCTGGATGACGTCAGGCTTTTGCTCCTTGCTAAATATGTATATACAGAATATTTTGAGGTTAGGAACAGTCTAAATGGCTTGTGGATCCAGAAGGTATTTGTCGGTGGGGTGGGGGAAAGGAAATGACAACCGCAAATGTAGACTATGCCTTTAGGTTTAGTTTGTTGTCTTAAATGAGCAAGCTGTTGTCTGAATTTGCTGTGTTTTAGTCTTTTTAGAGTTTTATATTACTTTTTTCCTTTCTTTTGTTTTATCTCATCTGATCTACACTGCAGTAAAGCAGCTGGTTAATTCCTGTAACTGTGAGAACAAATGAATAATTCATTTTATTTACAAATCATCTGGCTTTGTGTTTCAGTGCCCAATATATGAAATGCTTGAATTCAATGAGTTGTTTTTATGGAGTTTACAATACAGACATAGGCTTTAATTTCCAAATGAATTGTTTGCCAAACCAAGTAACTGTGTTCATTGTTCACAGGTTTAATGAAGATCCCAGTTGGAATCCATTTCAAATATTTTTATTTTTATTTTTTTCGGTTTGGTTTTGTTTTCTTTTGTTAATTTTTCTATTCTCCTCTGCTCTTATACATTGAGCACCTTTACTCCAACACTATCGAGTTTTCTCTACTGGAAAATTTTAAATAAACCTGTCATTATTGCTTCCTTTGATTAAAAATGTGTCATTTTCTTTCTTTGTTTGATAAAATTTGGGATCAGTAAGATGTGGTCTTTAGAGTGATCTCGCCAGATGCAAAAAGCTCTGGCTTGATAAAAGAGCAGAGTGATCTAAAGTCGGAGAAAGGACACATAAAGCTGGGGAAAACTAAGGGAAAATCAATGAGGGAGGGCATGTACCATGGTGCAGCTATATAGGTTACAGGGTACCTGATAGAGCTGGTCCCCCTTCATGATGTGAGCTTCAAACATCAAACAGGTCCTCCGGCTTGGTAGCAAACCCTTTACCGAATGAGCTTCTCAGCAGCCAACAAGTGTGTGAGCTTTTTATTCAAGGGGCTTCCACAGTGTAGTTACTGATGGATGCCCTTACTCAACCAGAAGCATAGTTTCCCAATCTGAAGGGTACCCATATGGGAATGTAGCCAGGGCAGATCAAAAACTGATCGCACAGGAGAAAGTTACCTTTTGCAGTTTTACTGGGATGAGATGATCCCCCCTTTCTCACCAAGGGAATTTTTAAAAAATGTTTTTGAAAAAGAAACAATTTGAGGTCATTATGTTTTCTAGCCACACAAATACCACTGTTTTAACTCATATTATCTCCTGGAATTGGTGCACAACCCCTAAATTTAAGGGTCTACTGCCGCCTACCAATTGAAATCCACTTTAAAAGAAAAGAATGTCTTGCTCCCCACCCACTGGAACTACACAATGTATCCCCATAAACAATGACCCAAATTTCTGCTTGTTATTGTTGCCTCCAAGAAACATCAATGGCAAGCACATGAAGCTTGGGCTTGGAGACCTTCACTGTTACAGTTCCCTGTCCAGCCTTGCTACTTGCTAGACCACTAGGCTTCTGTGGACCTCTCCATGCTCATTGACTGAGTGGAGATGGTGTCATCACACATTTGAGCTGGGATCATTCAGCTAAATTTATGAATACCCTAGAAATGTTTCACAAATTCAGGAGCCACCTTTCTTGAACCTTCTGTTCTGTTTTCCATTGGCCGAGATTGTTCAGTGTGACTGTGTCCAGGATCAGTAAGATAGTTTGTTGTTGCTGTTGTTGTTGTTTTCAATTACTAAAACTGGACTGGGAAGGAGCCCAGCAGGTAAAGGATGAGTGTGATTATCACAGTTTACACCCTACAGCCCATGTAAGTATGGGTGGGTATGGCAGCCTGCCTGCAATTCCAGCCTGAGAAGGTAGACAGGATTTTGATTGTGGGGACTAGCCATATCCATGAGCTCTAGATTTGATTGAGTGACCCTGTCTCAAAGAATAAGGTAAAAGAACCATCAAAACTGATTCCTGACATCAACCTTGGGCCTCCGCATGTATGTGCAGACACACACACACACACACACACACACACACACACACACACACAAACACACCCTTGAAAATGACAAATGGGAATAAATAAAGTTACCATTAAGAATGATTTATAACTGGAGATTGAAAATAAAAAGCTAAGACCAAGTTTTCTCCTTTCTTGGGGGAAACTGCCTTTGCTGTTCTTGAGTTCCTTTGTTGAGCAGTTATCTATTTGGGTATTACACTGTGATTGCCTTGAAGATGTACAAAATAAAACACAAAGATCATCCCATCCATTGAGACCTACTAGATGGAGACCTTGTGGTATGCAGTGCAGTGTATATTAAGGCCTTTTGTACTTAAGATCAGGTATATGGAATTCTCTTAAAATCTTAATGAAAAAACATTCTCACCTGCAAAGGAGGTCAACTAACAAGTCGTTCCGGAATGTTTTTTTTAAAGGAATTAGAAAAATCAAAGCAACTATTTGTCTAGAGAAGGAGAAAACAAATGATGCTCAAGAAAATAACAAAGTTATTTGAGACTCAAAGCCAGGATGATTAGAAGTGTAGAGCCCTGGCCCTACCACCTCTAGCGTTTGACAGAACTGTAGCTCCAGCCCTGGACTCGTCAGCAGTTTCCCTATGTTTCTAGCACATGTTCCCTCGTCTGTAAAATAGAGACCATAAAGCTAACCTGACTGGGTTATCGAGAGATTAACTGAACAAAGCATTTAGAGCTTCTCTGTAAATGATTAGCTCTGATCAAGATCCCGTCTTCAGGACTAAAGAAAGGACACTGGCAGGGTACAAATGCCGGGTCTCTGCTGCAGGCATCAAGCCAGGGGCTTCCTCACATTACTTCTCTTCCTCTCAACAACACAGGAGATACTTTCTACTCTTCCATAACTCTGGTTATCCTAGGCGAGAATAACTGATTAAGATGGCCAATGTGTAAAGAGAAACAGTCTTTTCTTAGCTCGCAGTGTGGAGGTTGTGATTTGTGACTTGACAGGTCAGACCCGGCTCCGTGAGGGACAGAGGGCAGCATGTTATTACAGGAGCATGGGGCAGAAACGAACTAACTGCCCACATCGTGGCTGTGCTGCAAGGGGATGTGGGATTCGTGTCTCCCACTAACCCTTTGACAACATGCCCCAATGTCATGCTAATTTCCATGCTAAACAAATTAGTCTGTCGCTGTTGATTCAGCCTCACTAGAATTCCCAGCACACTAGTGAGATGTGGCTGGAAGGTAACATTGACTACCTCAAGTTCACTCCGGAGCCTTGTGAGTGGCCTGCTTACTATCCGTATTTCCATAGGCAGTCTGCTTTTTCACAGACCCACTCTTAGGCTGTTCAGTGCCAATCACAGCATTCTAGAACTTCTTTAGATAAACGTCTAACTGCTCCGCATTTCTCCCATAAGCCAGTTCCAAAAGTCTGAGAACAACATGGTCAGCATATCATTGAAACAGCCAAGCTTCTCAGTGCCAATATAGACATATCCCCTACTTTCCTATCATCGCTAACAAGAACCTGACAGGAAGCACTTTCAGTGGGAAGGATTGCGTTATGTTTGCTCATGCTTTGAGGGAAAGTGTGGTGGTGGCAGAAGCAGCTTGGGAGGCGGTGATGGGAACTTGGCTGCATTTATATAATCTTGACAAAGAGCGGGGCTGTAAATCTTAAGACCCCATCCCCAGAGACTGACTTCCTCCAGTTAGGACCCCACCTGCTAACAATTCCACAGCTTCCAAAAACAGTACCACTACCTGTGGACAAGTCATTGGATATGTGAATCTGTGGGGAACAGTTTACATTCAAAGCCTAACCACTTTGTAAATGGTTGACAGTGTTCTATGTATCCTAAATTAAATGTAGTATTTAAAACAGGGGTGAACAATATGCTTATTACATTTGATGTCCGTTTCACACCAGATAATATAACTACACTATAATACTTTGATTTTTCTTTCCCCACAATGCTGTGGGTACTCTTTCTAATTCCACTTACTTTGTCAATAATGCAAAATGCATAATGAAATTACAGGGCTGTGTTTGAGCTTTTAAAATAGTAGTTTCGTAGGCTATTACTTTCTAAAATAAACATGACTTGCTTTAACATGGGCCATCCATGCTATTTAACTCTGAAATGGTCTAGGCATTTTTATTACTGGCTTGCTCTGTAGGAAGGGACAATCCAAAGTTCTTGGAAGATTCCTGACTTTGGTCCCTCCTGTTTGTGTTTGGGAATAGAAGTCTCCTGTACTTTAGTCAAGGTGCAGAAAGAGAGGAAGCTGTGTGCTTCTGTTGCTGGTGAATGCGGCCTCTTTAGTGCCATGACTTGGAACACTTGCTGTTGGAACACTTGATGAGCATGACTAACACATCCAGTTATCTGTCTTCATTGCATTTATCTATGTGTGCATGTGTTATTGTGTATATTCATGCATGTGTGTGTGTAGGTAGAGGTTGACACTACATATTTTTCTCGATCACTTCTTGACTTTTTGACCAAAGGCAGGGCTACTCACACAACCTGGAACTCATTGATTATTGATTTCACCTGACCACTAGGTTACTGAGTCCCAGAGATCATCCTCTATTGTCTCCTCAAGTCTGGGATTGCAGTCAAGCACTGTAGTACCTAACTTCTTATATGGGTGCCTGGGAATTGAACTCCTGTCCTCAAGCTGTGCAACAAGCACTTTCCTAACTGAACCAGCCCCCCAGCCCTATTTTCTTGGCTTTTGAATAATACTGTAGGCTAACAGGAAGTTCTTCACAGGTTATGCATCCCTCTACAGTGAAGCTGTTGCTTGTTTTAAAAGCTGGAGAGGGAGCAAACAGAGCTTTTGAGATTAAGATCTATGCTTTGTAATTTAGGTTTCTGCCAAAGAAAGAATTCAGAGACAAAGTAAGGAATTGGGAGGAAGTTTTATCACAGAGTGAAAGTGCAATCAGAGATGCTAGGCAGCAGGGAAGCCCGTGAGAAGGGCCATTTGCAGCCAGCGGCTTCCCAGCACCATGGCTGACCTGGAACTCTCTATGTAGATCAGGCTGTCCAAGATCTGCCTCCCTCTCCCTCCCAAATGCTGGGATTAGAGTGTGTGACACCAAGCTCAGCATATGACCTACTTTTAAAGATTTATTTATCTGTGGGGGGCAGAGGGTTTTGTGTAATTATAGATGCCAGAAGGGGCCAGAGACAACAGATACCCCTGGAGCTGGACAATGACAGTTGTGAGCCATCTGATCTGAGTTCTGGGACCTGAACTCCAGTTCTTGAAAGACCAGCATGCATGCTCTTAAGCGCTGAGCCATCATTCCAGCCCCAGCTGGCCTAGTTTTACACATAGAAAGCTTGCTGGCCTCTTTTGTTATGTTTTTCATGCTAAATTATGATGTGGTGGTTCTGGGAATCTCCAGCTCCTCAGTATTCCAATCTTTGGCTCCTTCCTGGCAAAAAGAGACCTGCAAGAGTGACTAAGACTCAGATCTTAAGATGGAGAGTGCATCCAGATGTGTCCCATGCATCTTTGGGGTCTTCAAAGGGAAGAGAATAAAACAGTGTCAGAATAGGACATGTGATAACAGAAGCAGAGACGAGAGAAAGAAGCAAGATAGAAAGGAGCTTGGCTGTTGACTTGGAAACTGGAGGGTGGGGCAACAAGCCAAGAGATGCTAGAGACCCCCAAAGCTGAAAGAAAGCAAAAGCCTGGGTAGTGGCTGAGAAGAGAAGAAGGCTCTCTGCTTCGCTTCCCATGCCTCTGGGGTGACACCAGTCTTTTCCAGTCCTCTGCCCACAGCTGTGGCCCTCACCTCTAAGGTTGTAGGTGCTGCTCCCTACCAGCTGCTGTGTGGACAGCATTTGTCATCCTGCTTATATATTCCAGAAACTGATGCATTCATTATTGTTTTTAAATGATTGTTATTGCTGGGGGAAGTTGTTATTTTAAATTATGATATTAATGGGATCCTCAATTTCTATACAGATTATTCACGTTCCTTGGCCTACTGTCTTGTGGGAAAGCTCCCATGAACTTCAGTGCTCCAGACACTAGGTGATGATGTGTGTGTCACGTAATTCACAAAGCCTAACATGGTTGAGCCTTGAAGGACAGGGCACACTGCAACAGGCAAAGTTTGAAGCCCTTATCATCAGATACAGAATAATTGTTAGTTCTGTTTAGAGCTGGGTGTAGCTCAGTAAGCATGATCTCAGCAATTCTAATGACCCTGCCTCAAACTCGGAACCAAAGAGAGAAAGAGACACCCACAGAGAGGGAATGGAAGTCTCTATTCAGCTATTTGGAAGCACTCCCAATACAAGGGTGTACCCTACAGACAGCACAGGATGTTACAGACATTTCCAAAATGATCGTAAAAGGACATTGATGAAGCATGGATTTTTTCAATGGTTCATAACAGTGGTTATCATTCATTCAATGTTCAGCTAAATATTTGCTCCGCACAGTTAAATGACTACTGCCTGGTGCTAAAGGCTCAGTGGTGAGTGAGAGTGAGTCAGATTTCAGGGCACCCTCCTGCAATCACACAAAACTCTGGAAAATAGCATCGCTGGTCAGTGCTTTGCAGGGGCCTGGGGAACTGGGGTGCTGTCCCGGACTCAAGGGGAGAAGAATGTACCTGTGTGACTGGACTTAAGAAGAGCCTCATTGTGCATTTTACGTGTGTGCACATACCATTATTGCACAGACAGGCCTGACAGGAGTAATCAGATTCTGGGGGGAGAGGCACTGTGCTTTATTTTGTTTGTTTGTTTTTTTCTGTGAAATAAAGAACCTGGGTGAATGAATGATCTGTTAGGTGATTTCCATATTTAAAGCTACCTCTTGAAATATATGTGTTCATTAAAAGTCAAATTTGCATTACATGTATATGTCCATGTACATATACACACATGCACTTTCTGTTCTGAAATAGTTGCTTCAAAAAAATTTGATCATTATTTAATCATATGTATGAGCATTTCCTTATATACACGTGGGAAGAGAGAGGACAGTTAAGCATGTACATATAATATAAAAATAATTTCTCTTTTCACTTAAAATGACCTGACATGAGCAAACACATATTTAATTCTTTCTGGGAGTCATGTTGACTAAAGAAAGGCATTTTGATTAGCTTTTAGGAACGATGTATTCCCAGAGGGAATATTTTCAGGTTTATTTTAAACCTGAAAATCTGTGACATGTTAGGATGACAATGTTAACCGTTGCTGTGGAACCATCGTCTATGCCAGCAGATGGCTGAGTCTGTTTGTGCATGCTGCCCTCTGGCTGCCCTTGGACACACCACTAAGTCCGAGTATCGGGTGAAAACTTGGAGATTTGGATGAATGACAAGATACCTGGTGCACTTTCTGAGATAATGACTCTCACTTTTATTGTGGAGCAGCCTAAAATACAAACTTACAAAAACCCCAGGTGAAAGGGTTCACAACAAGATTTTGATGTTAGTAGGGTGAGGTCAGATAATAGAGGGGGTCCCCGTGTTTATGCTGGAAAACGACTCAAACCCACACCCCTGTGGTGTCTGGGTCCCAACATCTCCCCCTTCTTTATATATAACAAAACAGTTATCAAGTAAGAACTATAAGATTTTAACCATTCTATCTTAGTGTGTTACTGTAACTATCTATCTTCAACTACAGCAAAGACCATAGAATGAAAATATATATACTCTAGAACTGACAGAGACATCTTGCTTCCTAGACAGTCACCCAAAGTTTCTTGGTAATGTTGTGGCATCCATTTTTAGCCTACAGGTCACAAAGTGTCTGACAGACTTCTCAGCAAAGCAGGAAATTTTAAATTGTCCACTGCATTGGCATTTTGTCTGTCACCTTTTTTCTGTGTCCTGTAGAATGTCTAGCAGACTCTTCCATGAAGCTGGAACCTTTCATGACTGTCCATCTTGTTTAAGCAGTCAATTTCCTGTGGGTCCTCCATGTCCAGTTTATAAAGCAACAGTCAAACTGCTCAGGCAAGAGCAGCTTCTTGCCCAAATAGCAAGTCTTGCCATGTCAAAGGCAAACTTTATTTCTTCAATGCTCATCTTCTGCGCAGATGTAATTGGTGTGCCAGGAGAATTTGTGTCTCACTGTCAAGTAAAACCCTAAACCATTTTAATGCCAGTTTTCCATAGGTCTTAGAATGGTTTGAAGAATATCTATATATCTAGAAAACCTAACTAATATAAACAAGTGAAGATCCATTCCAATACAAATTATCAACAAATGAGGATCCATTCCAAAACAAAGTATCATTTCTATATAATATTCCTCCTTTTTCCTTTTAACAATGATTGCCTGTGACCACTACCACTTCTAACTGAACAAATTTTAAGGAAAACAAATATTCGGATCACCTGGGCCACTGCTTCAAGGGGTCCTGCCCCATGAAACCATACCAGTCTGGAAGAAATCCACAGCTCTTCAGCCTCCATGGAAAAAAAGCAGAAATTTCCCTCCCAAGTAACCTGTACTTTAACAGCTGTTGCTCCTTCCCCAGCAATTACACAATTTAAAGACAAAACATTGGCATTCTTTTGTTAACAGTCACACATTTATGATCACACTTCATACACACATGTGTGGCCACACCATACACACAGAACATACATATATCTTTTGAACAAAACTCACAAAGGAGAAGAGGTGTCAGGGGATGGCCATCCTTACCATAGCTTGGCATCTTTGGAGGACCTTCAGGACTGTCGCATCTTTGTTGATTCCTGTATGGACTTTTGTAGGGCCTGGTTCTTTTCTTCATCTGTTTGGACATATACTCCTTTCTCATCTGATATGATCGATGATGTGATGGCTTGTGTTGAGGGCTCGGGGAGGGGGGCTGGAAGTCTGGGTCTATGGAATTCACATTACCAGTACTCTTTTTGGAGTTGGGATGTTAGTGTCACTGAATACAGTGGATGAAGATGTCGGGTTCTGCATAGGGACACTGTTCTCACAGTCTCCAGAGTCTGTAATGGAGATGGAACGGCAGTACTGGGAGGATATGGGGTTAAAGGTGTGTTTGACCGTGGACCAAGACTTGGTGACAGGTGACTTGAAAGGGAGCTCATTTATAACAGTGTTGTTTCTCAGGTCAAGGGGTTCTGGCTTTGCTTTCGGCCAGGCTTGAGGTGGCGAATGACTGGGGGTGGCTGGATCTCGCTTCCTCAGCTGGCAATGTGATGGGGCATTGTGCTCATGGGGATGTCAGAACCTGGGTTTACAGACACATAGTTGTCATCATTGTCTGATAGACCTGGGTCTGATAGACCCAGGATAACCTTTTCTGGAGATTTAGCACACCAGTAGGCAGTTTCTCTGCCTAGTGTTGGGTACTTGTAGTCACTGACTGGAGGTGTTTGTTGAGAGCTGTCCCTGAAAGGTGTCTTGGGGTGCAGTGGTGGAGGAGATATGGCTGAGTACACTGGGAGGTCTCCAAATTCCCTAGATGTGGTGTTTCTGGGTGCCTTGAAGGTGTACACATCCCCACTATCTGCCAGACACCCTGTGAGGCTGCATTTGGTGTGGCTGTGTGAAGCCAGGCTATGAGGCAGGTCAAAACCACTGTATTGGCTTGGCTTTGGAAGGCTAGAGAAGTCATGGACCTGACTGCTGACTCTGTTGATACTGTGTCTATTGCCCTGGGCAAGATTTTGTGCAGCTGTATCACTCTCCTGTAGGTTCCTCTGAGAAAAGCTGGCATTCCTTGCATTTTCTGTCCTTCCACTTATGCACTGGTGCAAGTGTTGGTACTCCTGAGGTGCACTGGAGGACACGGCAGGCTGGATGCAGCTTGACAGAGGTAGCTGACTAGAGTGTGAAAGAGCTAAGGACCTTCTTGCTGGGAACAGGTACTGACTGGAGCTGCTGAATTCAGCTGGTGAAGAGCAGTGACTATGACTGACTGAAGGAAGGTTTCTCAGGGCATCAGTGCTCCCTTTAGCCTGACTGAATCCGCAGATCTGGCAGATGCTCTGGACCCACCTATTCATGTCAGCCTCTGTCTCAGCCACCAGGTAGAAGGTGCGCTCATTGGTTTTGATATCAAACATAAAACTCTTTTGGAGCTCTTTTTTGTTGAAGGTAACGCCTACACCCAACTGACTACAGAAGTTTAGGTTGATGACCCGCAGGGGTTTCTTGGAGTGTTCATTCTTATAGTATTCTAGAATATCTGGATCACCAGTCATCTGACCACTCCGGAGGATGAACCAGCGTTTCTTCCAAGCATGGTGGTCCAACTTTTTCTCAGGAGGTGATTTCTCCAGCCAGCCTTTGCACACCACATCATTGCTGGCTGACTGGAGCCCACCGCTGGCTTGAGTGGACAATGGCTCAGGCTGCTGGGTCAGCTGGCTGCTGGTTTGCAGCTCAAGGGAGGAGGATTCCTCAGGGGAGGATTTCCTGTATTTCTTTAATAATTTTCTTAGCATTATTACTTAATCAAAAGTTAAAAGGAAATCTTACCAGTGCCTTGTCTCTTTAAACTTTATCTGTGTGATTGTCTGTGATCTCTATTCCAATCCAACTATCTTAGGAGTTGAGGCACACTTTTTCCATTGCCTTTACAGCCCAACTCTCTTTGGAGTTGAGGCACACCCTTTTCCAGTGCCTTTACAACCCAACTCTCTTAGGAGCTGAGGTACCTATTTTCTAGTACCTTTTGCAATCCACCCTCACAACTCCTTATTTGCTTACCAGCCTTTTGAGTGTGATCTCTCAGGGTCACCTTTCTTTACTGATCTCTGTGGAAACTCCACTTGTGTTCTCCCTTGGCCAGCACTAAGGATGAGTATTGGGCAAAAGCCAGGAGAGTTGGATGAACCACAAGATGGCTGGTTCAGTTTCTGAGAGAATGTTCCTCACTTTTATTGTGGAGCAGCCTTGTATACAAACTTATAAAAATCCCAGGTCAAAGGGTTCACATCAGGATCCTATTGGGGGAGATCAGAAAAACAGGAGGTACCTGTGGTTATGCTGGAAAACAAGTCAGAGAGACCCTGTGAGGACAGGGTCCCAACACCCAGTGAGTCATGAGATGGCTGAGGCATTTCAGCAGGAACCAGGCGATCACAACACTCAGGAACCCAAATTGGGGACTCCCTATCCTGTGGGAAACACTAACAGAACCCCAGGCTAACACCAAAACTGGATCTAGCCCTTTCCAAAGGCCCGAGGGAAGGTCTCTCCAATTAACCAGTGGTCTCTTCTGTGCAGTGAACCACCAATGATGGTCTGCTGCGGAGTTACAAGAATCATCCACAATTTAAAAATTTAAGATAGAAAATAAGTGATAGAGTTAGGGGAGCAAAGGTGATCTTCAAGGTCCCCCTTCTTTACGTTAAGTAAATAGTGTCCTAGGCATGTTCCACAATAGCCTGTCCTTGGGGGTTGTAAGGAATACCAGTTTGGGGGGGGGGTAATTTCAAAATATTGACTGAAACCTCTGCTGACATAAGCAGTGCCATGATCAGTCTTAATTTGTTTTGGGACCCCCATGTAGGCAAAAGCCTGTAGACAGTGACTTTTAACATCTTTTAAATTTTTACCAGAATGGGCAGAGGCAAATATTAGTCTGGAAAAAGTATCTACAGAAACATGGACAAATTGCAATTTACCAAAGGATAGCATGTATAGCATCCATCTGTCATGCGTGATTGGGCAGTCCCCTGTGATTAACTCTGAAATGAGGCACAGGAAGAAATTCCACATGAAGAGGGAACCCCCCATTAGACAAACATACACACACACACACACACACACACACACACACACACACACACGTGGCATACCTTGGGGGTGTTTAGAAACTGCTTGGGGAATAAGCATTTTTAATTTGGGCATTTTGTTTTTATCTATTGGTATGAGCATCTGGCCCAGGAGTATCATTTACAGGATTTTGTGAAACAACTAAACCATACGTGGCTCCTCTAGAAGAGCAGTCTTAACCACTGAGCCATATCTCCAGCTCTTGCTATTGGGATGTTAGGTTTCTGTTATCTATTACTATACTGGCTATACTCTCAGACTCACCCTGATTCACAACAGTGCTGCTCAGTAACTTTACTTCCTGTACTTTTGCTTTTTTTCCCCTCGAGTAAGGGTTTCTCTGTGGCTTTGGAGGCTGTCCTGGAACTAGCTCTTGGAGACCACTTACAGCGATCTTCCTGCCTCTGCCCCCTGAGTGCTGGGATTAAAAAGGTGTGGGCCACCACTGCTCCACTTCTGATTTATTTTTTAAGTGTTAATTTATTATGTACACAGTATTCTGCCTGCATGTATGTCTGCCAACCAGAAGAGGGCGCCAAATCTTTTTATAGATGGTTGTGAGGCAATCTGTGGTGGTTGGGAATTGAACTCAGGACCTCTGGAAGAGCAGACAGTGCTCCAACCTCTGAGACCTCTCTTGTTCTTTTAAATGAAACCAGTCTCAGCTGGCATCTGAGAGTTCTGAGTCTGTTATTTACCCACTGGACATGCTTTCCACACCATGCTCTCTGCATTTGTAAATGAGAATACAACTAGGAGTGTCCTGTGGTTTTTATTTATTATTGTCTAAAGACACTCAATATTGGGAATAAGGAGCCAAGAGTGGTTGGGAACATGTTTGATGCCACCACATGGAAGGCAGAGGCAGGTATTTCTCTAAGAATTCCACTCTAGCCAAGGCTGCTGCAACCACCACACAGCCAAAGTCACATACTCTTATCCAATCCTGAACAGCCAAGGCACATACCACCCTTCTTGTCGTTGTTTCCTTTAAAAAGCCATAACAACTGAGGCATGCATTTGCATCAGTGAGTCAGCTCCTTGGTGGTCTCTTTTTGAGATCTCACAAACTTGGCATAACAATTCCACGCCAGCCAAGGCAGCAGAGAGACCCTGTCTCCAACAAGCAAACTGAACATTGGGAGTAAGGAGGCTGGAGAGGGTAGGACACTTGTTGCTCTTGCAGAGGTCCCAGTTTCCAGATCCCACTCTGCAGTTCACAACCTGTTCCCAGGGGATCCAACTCCAGTTGCAGGAGATCGAATCACCCCTGGTGACCTCCATTGGAACTGCAATATGAGGTTCAGTCATGCATGTGTGCAAAATACTCATCCTAAAACAAAACTAGAGGGCTGGTGAGCTGGTTTACCAGGTTAAAGCATCTACTGCCAAGCTTGATGACAGGCTTCACCATCAGAACCCTGGTAGGTGGAAAGGAAAACATCTATAGGTTGATCTTGGGTCTCCAAAGAACACCATAGGGAACAGTATTAAGAGCAAAAGCACAAACAAAACCACTTCACAGGAAGCTGAAGTAAGAGAATTGCAGGTTCACGGCCAGCCTGGGAATCTTAGTGAGGCCTTACCTGAAAATGTGAGCTAGGAGGATGGTTTGACAGTAGAGTGTCTGCTTTCCTAGCATCACCAGAGCTGTATGTTCCAACACTGAAAATAAATGTTTAATGTTTTGCATTTACCTGTGTTTCTGAATTGCACAGTTGTGGTAATCAATCCATGTTAGGCTTCAGTGGGATCCAGCCAACTTGCCAGGTTCATACCTGAGAGGGAGAATAGATTGACAAATGGCAGGTAAAGACCCATAAAAAAAGAGAAACAGGATAGAGTCAAGAGGGCAATCCAGTGCGTGAATACTGGACTTACCAAGTTTATTCTTTAGCATTCATAAGTACCCCAACCAAAATGGGAACATGGCAAAAGACTTCTTTATCATGTATAAGGAACAAACTCAATTTCTACCTTAATCCAGTAAACATTTGATAACCACACCTGAGACTCAACTTCTCCTTATGGGCCTTGAGGGTCAAGAGTAACCACACCTCAGACCAAGTCTGTAGTTATTTAGGCAAAGTCATTCAAGACTAAGATCAAACATTCTATAGTAGCCATGCCTTAGACGTCACGACTTTAACGTTGGAATACTGAGGACAGTTTTGAAGTCTCTGACCTTGGGTCAAGATGAAGCATAGCTATCTCTGGGCTCTGACAGACAGAACTCCTACAAGTCTGAGGTCACCTTGAGATCAATGCTCTCCTGGTACCAAACATGGCAGAAAAAGTCTTTCTCCTTGGTTATTTATTGTCCTTTCCCTTGAGATTTGGATTGGTGTGGCTAGAGTGATGGCTCAGTATTAAGAAGATTGGCAGCAGACTGGGCATGTTGGTACAACCCTGTAATCCCAGCACTTGGGAGGCAGAGGCAGATAGATCTCTGGGAGTTCAATGCAATCCTGGTCTAGAGATAGAGTTCCAGGACTGCCGAGATTACACAGACAAACGCTGTTAGAAAAAAATCCAAACAAACAAGCAATAGAAATATTAATGATTATCTCTCTCTCTCTCTCTCTCTCTCTCTCTCTCTCTCTCTCTCTCTGTGTGTGTGTGTGTGTGTGTGTGTCTGTGTGTCTCTGTGTGTGTGTGTGTGTGTGTATGTATGTATGTATGTATGTATGTATGTATGTATGTATGTGCCCAAATGCATTGAGCTGATATTGGCCAGAAAAGGACAGCTGATCTCTTCAAACTGAGTTAAAAATGGTTGTAAGTGTAACTGAACTTTGGCCCTGTGCAAGAGCAGGAAGCACTGCATACAGAACTAATGAAAATAATATTTGACAAACAGGCTGTGTGGCTGGAGACATGACTAGGAGGTTATGAGCACTGACTGCTATTCCAGGGGTCCTGACTTCAATTCCCAGTAACCACATGGTGGCTCACAACCATCTACAATTCAATCTGGTGCCCTATTCTGGCAGGTAGGAAGAACACTGTATAAGTAATAAATAAATCTTGACAAAGGAAGGAAGGAAGGAAAGAAGGAAGAAAGGAAGGAAGACAGGCTAAAAGGCAGGGTAGCATGATGCTGTCTTTGTAGTCCATAGTGATAGTCCCATGTTTGTCCACAGGCTGTTTGGAATAGACCTGAACAAAATGACACACAGTAGCCTGGCTGCGCTTAGACTCACAAAACCGTACTTGGATATTGGGTGCTGAACAGGAATGCAGCAAAAGAACGGAGGCCACCGGGACTTTTGTTCCCTCGGACAGCTGTGATCCAGCACTTGAGAGACATTATTTTGTGTGTGACTTTTCCTTTTCTCTGTGTAACAGTCAAAGCTGCCCTGGAACTCCACAAAAATCTGAATACTGGACATTTCAGTCAGTCAATGTGACAAGACTCCCACCTACTGTCGAATGTGTGAAACTGCAGATTAAAATAAGGGCAGAGGAAACTTATTTGGAGGAGTTGGGTATATTATGTTAGAGACAAGGTGTTTCTGTAGCCTTGGCTGTCGTCCACCTCTTAGTTCTGCTTGCCTCGGCTTCTCTAGACCCACAAATATTTGCACATTTTCCAGAGGCAATTCAAGCAGTAACCTAGAATCCTTGCAGATATAAGGGGGGGGCAATATTTCCCTGCCCAGCCAATTCCTTAGAAATTTGTCTTTTTAGCTGAGGGTTGGTGGCACAAGCCAATAATACCAGCACTCTGGAGGCAGAGGCAGGCAGATGTCTGTGAGTTAGATACCAACCTGGTCTACAAGAGCTGGTTCCAGGACAGCCTCCAAAGCCACAGAGAAACCCTGTCTAGAAAAACCCCCCAAAAAGCTGTTTGTTTTCCTACTTCATAACTCAACATTGTAATCACACTGGAAATCTGTACACTAGAAAAAACAGAAGCACAAAATATACTAAGTGGCCTGGGGTTGTAAACCAAGGTCCCAGAGGCAGTATACCTAGAAAGATCCAGGAATGTTTATATCTGCTAGCCACACAAATGTGGCCTCAACACATGGAGAGGGCAGGACATGTGGACCAGCTGGAAGACTGGCTGCCTAGCTTGCATGCATGAAACACAGGAACATACTCTCTCCTAAGGAGATATATAGATTGCATGCCGATGGTTAACATCTGGGCTGAACAAATGTTTACCTCTGCCGTGCATGATGGCTTGTGCCTTTATGAACCAAAGACAGGTCATTCAAGAGCAGACAGAGCTACAGGGAGGACCAGGAAAATGAACAATTGGTGAAAGACAACAGACTACTTGAGAGAAGCTGGGTTTGAACTCCAGGACCTACAGGAACATATATATATATCCTTATCCGTGCAAGCTCCAGGCTACAGTATGCTCACTAATGGTAAATGGCAGAAACATGTTAACGAGCCTGCCATCAAGCATGAAGTCGACACATATATCACAGGAACCAACATGGTTGCAGTGACCTGACACAGGGGAGTAAGCACAGGCCCAATGGTGAGCATGCACAAAGGTAAAATGTGCCCAGTACTGTGACTGCTATAGTTAGCACCCAAGAGGCAGTCAGGACAACCTGGATAATTTACTAGGATTCTACCACCTGCTCCCCCCAACAGACACACACATACACAAAAATTCACAAAACCACTTGGAAGTAGCATATGCCCTAATCCTAGAAGAAACAAGATCTGTGCTTCTGGTAGGCAGGAATTCCAGCATCAACAGCCTATCTCAAAAAGCCCTCATAGAGTGTCAAGCCTTTAATCCTAGCACTTGTGAGGCAGAAGCCTGTGGATCTGACTCCAAATGAGAGAAACCCTGTCTTGATAAAAAACAAAACCAAAAAAACACTGAGGTGTTTTGGTCACACAGAGCGTGTTCAAAAAACAATGTCAAAGGTAGTTTGCAACATAGTTCAAGGAGTTCAAAAACAATGACAAAGGTGGTTTGCAACATAGCTCAAGGAATTTCCGAGTTCCCGTTAAGGCCTTGATTTGTTTCACTCTGCCTTTAATCCCAGCACTCGGGAGACAGAGGCAGGCATGTGAGTTCGAGACCAGCCTGGTTCAGGAGTGCTAGTTCCAAGACAGCCTCAAAAG
This sequence comes from Cricetulus griseus, assembly GCF_003668045.3. NCBI lineage: Eukaryota > Metazoa > Chordata > Mammalia > Rodentia > Cricetidae > Cricetulus > Cricetulus griseus. The sequence goes on from NW_023276808.1 coordinate 2,253,943, forward strand.
CCAGAGAGAAGCCCTGTCTCAACCCCCACATACACACACAAAATACCCTGAGACATGTGCCCTAGACTGCTTTTCTTACAACCAAGGCGAAACTTGAACCTAGTGAAAATGTCTCAAAAGCTCCCAGAGAAAAATCCGCTTCCAAAATGTAACCGTTGTAGCTTAGGTCTCACCACTACTGTGCTCTGTTTTAGGTCCACGGAACATACATGAACAATGTTCCCATCACACCTAACTTGCCCAGCATTTTTAAAGGAGTGCAGCACTCCTCACACTCCCAAGCCTGAGCTCAGCACCTGTGCACAAGAATTTCCAATGGGCTCAACAGGGATGCTTGTCCCACACAGCGAGGCACAAAGTGGAAGCACTTTCCAGTTCTGACTCAGAGAGGGCAACCACATTGATGACTGCTTTGTGGGTTGTCCCCTCAAGCCTGGGGGATCCTCAACACCCCCCCCACTGTCCTTTCTAATACGGCTTCAGTCCCTGGCTACTGTGCAAGCGATGTACAAAACCTTCCTCCCCGCTTAACATTCTCCCCTCCATGCCCGAGGAGTCCCAGGTCCCAGGACACTGCAGTTAACCCAAACACACGCTACCAAAGGACCCATTGTAGCCCAAGTCCAAAGAGTGCCCCACACTATTCGGAATCTGGATGAGTCACTAAGAACTGGGGAAACCGCACTTTTATGAACCAGTAGTGCTCAAAACCTGGCGGCACTTTATTCCAGAACACAAAGTACCCCATAGTTTGAGTATCACAGGCTGACATAGTCCAGAAAGATGCACATTCTGAAAAAAATATTTACCCGCCAGCAAACTAAAAACATTGGAACAGTTCACTCGAATGCGACAAAAAACCTAAAACATATGTAAATTCAGCGTGGTTAATATCGGGTCCCAAAATTGACCCAAGTCCATTGTTAATTTGGCTTCTCCAACAAATCCAATTCAATTGCCTGGGACCCTCTGAAACTCCTAGAAGCGTCATTCATAACCACCACAAACACTCATAAAATTTCTACATCGCTAAAATTATATACAATCTGCCTACAGGTCTTGCCTCCTGTGAGGTGTGACTACACTCAGCTGACTTGGGGCCAGGAAGCCGAATCCTTGGCTATGTTCATTTAAAATTCTAGTTTTTAAAAGTTCTAAAGCAAGCAGGTCAGTGCAGGCTCAAGCACTTAATCCTAGTTAGGCAGGCTGACCTGTGCGTTCGAGGCTGGCATAGTCTACATGCTCCAAACTACACAGAATACCAAAAGTTATGAAAGTAGGCATTGGTGGTATTGAAACGCAGATGTGTGTTACTCAGCCTGACCCAGGTCATATGCTGGCTATAATAAACCTCTCATCTAAAATAAACCTATCTCATCCAACATCCATATCTAGCCTATACCTGCCTCTCAAAGCTAAGGTCCACGGTTTCAAATCTCAGAACAGAAAAAAATTACCTTTCTTACAGAGAGAAAGCCGAACTCGAAAGTTGGAGCAGAATATCCTCACAAGCACCAACAAGATCAGATAGAAGTCTCTGAAAGGTGAGAGGCTCTAGTATTTACATAGTCTGAGGGCTCATTGGCTCCCTGGAGGGCAAGCTCCGGAATCCCTCCCCCAACCTGGGGCCATCTTTACCCAATCCACCCTGTATCCTGGGTTCTGATGCCCCCTGGGGCTGAATGACCTTCAGCATCCATGCCCTGCTCCCCAACCGTCCCGTGTCTGCCCCCCATCCTCAGAGGAGGAAGTGGATTTGTTTGTTTGTATCTATGTTTTTAAATGGCTAGGCTCTGGGTAGGGTGGTTTCTTTTTTGTAGCAATTATTGAGGCTGAGTCTGGGGGTGTGGGAAGGATCGCTGTTAGTTCAAGCCTCGGAGGTCACAATCATGAATTCCTGACTGGCCAGGGTACATAGTGAGATTCAGCATTTGGTTTTTTTGGGGGGATCCTTTAAGAGATTCTGGATAGTATTGGAGCCTATCCTAGCCTGAAACTTTCTGAGATCCGTCCTTGTCTGCCTCCTGGGTGCTGGGATGAAAAGGAATTTGCCACCACTGCCTGGCTCCATTTTCATTCTTCTTTTTTTCATGACAGCGTTACTCTGTGGCTTTGGAGGCTGTCCTGGAACTAGCTCTTGTAGACCATAAAGGTCTCGAACTCACAGAGATCGACCTGCCTCTGCCTCCCAAGTGCTGGGATTAAAGGCATGCGCCACCACTGCCCGGCTCCAGATTCATTCTTAAAAATATTAATGAAAGGAGTAAAGGAAGTAATCTCTACCTGGGAGAGTCAGTGTTTTGGCTTGTTTTCTCATGTTTTGACTGAGTTGAAGTCCTTGCTACACCTCCTTTGTCTTTCTTCCTCATGTGTATATGGTTAGACCTGCTTTGCCAAACTGGATTGGGGGTCAAACAATAGCTAGCTGAGTTGGTTTTCTCTAACTTTACATGGTTTTATGGTTTGAAATCAGGTGTCCAGGAATACAGGGACAAAGCTACTGAGACACATTACATGCTTGGGCTCTAGGGTTTCTTCGGACAAAGTCTCAGGTACTCAAGTTGGTCCTAAACTCAGTAAACTACCAAGGACGTCCTTGGATTCCTTATTTCCTCTTCCCATCTCCCAAGGGCTGGAATAATGGGCATATAAGACCATGCTCAGTTCAGTCATCAATTCCAGGGACATTTCTATGTATTTTTGATGTATTGTTTATTGAAGAAGTAAACCTTGTCAGCAAGTAGCTAGGGCTTACATTTGGAGAAGCAAATAAAGATATTAATTTGGCCGATGTAGTGGCAAGATCTTTACTCCCAGCCCTTGGGAGGCAGAGGCAGAGGCAGAGGCAGGTAGATGTCTTGAGTTTGGGGCCAGGACTACACAGATGGCCCATATCTCAACAAAAACAGCAACAAGGATATAGGTTTTAGAGTCTAGAGTACTAGATTTTTTATATATTTTTATCCCTTTATTTATTAGGAGATTGGGTCTTTCTAGGCTAGGCTAGCTTTGGGTTCTCTATGTAGCTGAAGATAACCTTGAATCCTTTTCCTGCCACTACTTTCCGAGTCTGGTTTTGCCACTATGCCTTGTCTATTCTATGCTGAATCTAACCAAGCAAAGTATCCCATCAATTTAGTTTCAAGCTAAGAATTTAGTTTATTTTGAGTTGAGAGTGTGTGTGTATGCGTGTGTTTGTAAGACAGAGAGAATCCTACTAGTCCTGGCTAGCCTGGGACTCACTATGTAGACAATGCTGGTCTCTGCCTTAAGAATAAAGACTTGTCACACCACTCTATTCTGCACTGAGATTTTTTAAATTAAATTTATGAGTGTGGTGGTACACAACTTTAATCCCAGTATTTGGATCTAGAAGCAGGCACATATCTGGATATTTGGGCCACCTGGTCTACAAAGCTGGTTCCAGGATAACTACAGGTCTTACACAGGGAAACCATGTATGGAAAAAGCAAACAAGCAAACAAAAAACCCACATGATCGGAGACAGGATAGACTCCTCCATTAGCCCAAAAGCAACTTCCCCACATATACAAGCATATGTGGGGACTTTAAGTAAAGAACTTTAAGGTTGTTTAGGACTTCCAGAAAAAAAGGCATTTATTATTTTGTGTACCTACAAGGATCAGACTGTCGGCAGGGCTTGATGTGGGAGCTTTCTTTTCCTATTTGTGTATGTGTATTTGGTATTGGGGGGATTCCACAGAGGACACAAGATGACATCAGAAGACCTGGACCATCACTTACAGGATGTTGTGAACTACTAACTGGGTTCTGGAAACCAAACTTGGCTCCTCAAGAAGAGCAGTCTTAACCAGTGAGCCATCTCTCCAGCTCCTGCTCTGTGGATCTGGGTTTCTGGGATCTCTTACTATACTTTTTCCCCACTCGGGATCACCCTGCTTAGAGGCAGAATCCCTGCAGTGCTATTCGGTCCCTGTCTCCCACACCATCTCCCCAGACAGGCTTTCTTTGTGTAGCTCAGGCTATCCTTGAACACACTCTATATTCCAGGCTGAACTTGGAGTCAGAAATCAGTCTCCATCTGCTGGAATTTCAGATGTGAGCTACCATGTCTACTCTTCCAATACCATGCCTTACCAAGCTGCAGGCATTGGACTCAATGTTTAGACATGTGTTGTCTGGGGACAGAGAAGCCCTGTGGGCCAGATCCTCTCTAATTCTACTCTTCCAGACCAAATGTGACTCTGGACTAAAATTGAGGAGCAATTTAACCACAGAAGGAAACAGTTGATCATTATCTTCAAACCAGGAAGATCATCCAGTCTATAATAACTTACATTATTGGCTAGGTGTTGGTGGGACAAGCCTTTAATGCAAGCATTCTCAAGAGGCAGAGGCAGAGGCAGGTAGATCTCTGTGAGTGCAGCCAGCCTGGTCTACAGAGCAAGTTCCATGACAGGCTTCAAGACAATACAGAGAAACCTGTCTCAAAAAAAGGATGTGCGCGCGCGCGCGCGCACACACACACACACACACACACACACACACACACACACACCCTTACATTTTTGTTTTGCTCCCAAAATAATATTGTTGTTGTATTGTTTTTTGCCCCCAAGTCCTACCCTCCACCCCAAATAGTTACTTTTTCTGTGTAGCCCTGACTGCCTTGGTACTCAGCTTTGTATACTAGGGTAGCCTTGAACTAAGAGATCCAGCTGTCTCTAGCCACCTAGTGAAGATAATTAGGGTTACCTGTGTGAACATGGCAGGGATTCTATTTGATAAGGGCTACAGCACTCACTAAGGAAGGTGTCCAGCAAGCCCTGGATGGGCTCATGACACTTGTCTTTAAATCCTGTCACCTGTAACATCTTCAGCTCAACCTCTTGAAAAGACCACCTCACCCACCTCAACTTGTCCCCTGCAGGATGGAAAGCTGTGGCCTCACAAACAAAGCAGGTGAGGACCTTTCTTCCATCATGCAAACCAACCAGACCTGACTGAGCTTTATGTGACAACAAAGCTCTGGGGAACACAGGTGTCAGGATACTGTACAGGAGGCTGTGACACGCAGGCTGCAAACTTCTAGTCGTGTGGTGAGAGATAGACCCTGATTACTTGGGGAGAATAGGGGAATCAGGAATGTTGGCCTCAGATTTGTGGGTCAGAATTCTAAATGATTGAAATGCATTAAACTCTGCATAAATGATGCTGGAGGGATAGATGAACAGTTAAAAGTACTTGGTGATCTTATAGGGGACTTGAGTTAAGTTCCCAGCACCCCTGTCAGGTGGGGACATGACCATGAATACTAGAAAAGGGATTTGGATCCCTGCGAGCTAAAATTACAGGTGAATGTGGCCACCAAAATTGGGGTCCATCTCTCACCACAGGACTCAAAGTTTCAGCCTGGATGTCTCAGCCTCCTGCACGGTATCCTGACACCTGTGTCCCCCAGATCGTTGTTGGTCACATAAAGCTCATTCAGGGTCTGATTGGTTTCTAGCATGGAAGAAATGTCCTCACCTCTTTGGAGGTGAGGCCACAGCTGTCCAGCCTGCATCGGGCAAGCTAATGTGTGTTAGGTGGTCTTTGCAGGGAGCTAAGGTGTGGATTTTACAGGTAACAGATTTAAAGGAAAGTGTCATGAGCCCATCCAGTGGTTGCTGGACACCTTTCTTAGTGAGTGTTGTAGCCCTCAGCACATAGTGTCCCTGTCATATTCACACAAGTAGCCCTAATTAGCTTCTCTTGGTGGGCAGAGGCAGATAGTTCTCTTGAGTTCAAGGCTACCCTAGTCTAAAAAGCTGAGTACCAAGGCAGTCAGGGATACACAGAAAAAGTAACCATTTGGGGTGGAGGGTAGGACTTGGGGGCATAAAACAATACAAGTTATAATAATGTAAGTTTGTGTTTGTGTGTGTGCGTGCCTGTGTGTGTGTGTGTGTGTGTGTGTGTGTGTGTGTGTGTGTGTGTGTGTGTGTGTGTGTGTGTGTGTGTGTGTGTGTGTGTGTGCATTTTTGAGACAGGTTTCTCTGTATTGCTTTGGAGCCTGTTCTGTAACTCACTCAGTAGACCAGGCTGGCCTTGAACTCACAGAGATCCATCTGCCTCTCTGCCTCCTTAGAGTGCTGGCATTAAAGGGTTGCTCCAACAACAACCGGCCAATAATGTAAATTATTATAGACTGGATTCCATTCCTGTTTTGATGATAATAATCAGTGATTTCCTTCTGTGGTTTAATTGTTCAACAGTTTTAGTCTGGAGTCATCTGGAAGAGTAGAGTTAGGAAAGCTCCGGCCCTCGGGGCTTCTCTGTCCCCAGAGAACACATCTCTAAATAGTGAGTCCAATGCCTGCAGATTGGTAAGGCTTTTGTTTGCAACAGTAGACATGGTGGTTCACATCTGTAATTCCAGCAGAGGGACGCTGATTTCTGAGTTCAGGGTCAGCCGGGCTACACACTGAGTTCCAGGACAGCCAGGGCTACACAGACAAAACCTGTCTGGGGAGATGGGGTGGGGGAGTAGACAGGGACAGAGTAGCACTGCAGGGGTTCTGCCTCTAAGCAGGGTGAACCTGAGTAGGGAGACAGTATAGTAAGAGATTCCAGACACCCAGATCCCCAAAGCAGGAGCTGGAGAGATGGCTCAGTGGTTAAGACTGCTCTTCTCGAGGAGCCTAGTTTGGTTTCCAGCACCCAGTTCATAGTTCACAACATCCTGTAAGTGATGGTTCGGGTCATCTTGTGTCATCTTCTGTCCTCTGTGGAAACCCCCAGTCCCAAATACATACAAAGAGAAAAAGAAAATTCTCAAATCAAGCCCTACCTGCAGTCTGATCCTTGTAGATATACAAAATAATAAATGCCTTTTTTAGAACTCTCTAAACACCCTCAAAGTTCATTACATGTTTGTATATGTGGGGAGATTGCTTTTGGGTAATGGGGGAGTCTATTCTGTCTCTGATTATGTGGGCTTTTTTTGTTTGTTTGTTTTTTGTTTTTTTCCATACAGGGTTTCCATGTGTAAGAACCTTAGTTCTCCTGGAACCAGCTATGTAGACCAAGTGGCCTGGATATCCAGATATGTGCCTGCTTCTAGCTCCACATTGCTGAGAATAAGTTGTGCACCACCACACTCATAAATGTAATATTAAAAGCCTCACTCCAGAATAGAGTGGTGGGACAAGTCTTTATTCTTAAGGCAGTGATCAGCCTTTTCTACATAGTGAGTCCCAGGCAAGCCAGGATTAGTAGGATTCTCTCTCTCACACATACACACACACTATCAGACACAAAATAAACTAAATTCTGAGGTTGAAGCTAATTTGATGGGATGCTTTGCTTGGTTAGACTCAGAATAGAATACTGGCCAAGGCCAGACTGGGAAAGTAGTCACAGGAAAATGATTCAAGGTTATTTTTACCTACATAGAGAATCCAAGGCTAGCTTAGCCTAGAAAACCCAATCTCCAAATAATTAAAGGGGAAAAAAGTATAAAAATAAATCCAGTATTCTATACTCTAAATCCAGTATTCTATACTCTAAAACCTATATCCTTGTTGCTATTTTTATTGAGATAAGGGCTCTCTGTGTAGTCCTGGCCACAAACTCAAGACATCTACCTGCCTCTGCCTAACAAGGGCTGGGAGTAAAGATGTTGCTACTACAAAGGCCAAATCCATCTCTTTATCAGCTTCTCAAAGGAAGACCTAGCTACATGCTGACAAAGTTTACTTCTTCAATAAACAATAAATCAGAAATACATGGAAATATCCCTGGAATTGATTACTTATGTGCCCATTATTCCAGTCACTGGGAAATGGCAAGAGAAAATAAGGAATCCAAGGACATCATTGGCATATTAGTGAGTTTAGGGCCAGCTTGTAGTACCTGAGACTTTGTCTGAAGAAAGCCTAAAATCCAAGCATGCAACATGGCTAAGTAGATTTGTCCCTGTATGCCTGGGCACCTGATTTCAATCCATAAAACCATGTAAACATAGAGAAAACAAACTCAGCTAGTTATTGCTGCCCCCCATCCAGTTTGGCAAAGCAGGTCTACCTGTACACACGTAAGAAAGAAAGACAAAGGAGGCAGAGAAAGGACTTCAACTCCTCAGAAAATAAGAAAACAAAACAAAACACTGAGCCTCCCAGGCAGAGGTTACTTCCTTTACTCCTTTCATAATATTTTTAAGAATGAATCTGGAGCCAGCCTCAGCCTCAATAATTGCTACAAAAATGGAAACAACCTACCCATGCCCTAGCCATCTAAAAAAATAGATACATACAAACAAATCCACTTCCTCCTCTGGGGTGAGGGGCAGACTCGGGATGGTGGGGAAGCAGGGCATGGATGCTGAAGGTCATTCAGTTCCAGGGGGCATCAGAACCCAGGACAGAGGGTGGATTGGGTAAGGATGGCCCCAGTTGGAGGGAGGGATTCCAGAGCCTTCCCTCCAGGGGGCCAGTGAGCCCTCAGACTATGTAAATAGTAGACCCTCTCCCTCTCCCAGAGACTTCTTTGGGATTTTGTTGGTGCTTGTGAGGATATTCTGCTCCACCTTTCGAGTTCGGCTTTCTCTCTGTCAGAAAGGTAAGGTTTTTTTTTGTTTGTTTTCTGTTCTGAGATTTGAAACCGAGGACCTTAGCTTTGAGAGGCAGGTGTAGGCTTGATATGGATGATGGATGAGATAGGTTTAATTTAGCCAGTTTACGATCTGGGACAGGCTAAGTAACACACTTCTGCCTTCCTCAAAACCACAAAGGGCCTACTTACAGAACTTTTCATAATCTGTGTAGTTTGGAGCATGTCCTGAACGTGCTCTGTAGACTATGCACACGAATAAACACGTCTGCCTGCCTAACTAGGATTATGGGCTTGAGGCAGCACTGACCAGCTTGCTTTGGAACTTTTAAAACCTAGGATTTTAAATGAACATAGCCAAGGATTCAGCCTACTGGCCCCAAGTCAGCTGAGTGTAGTCCCATCTCACAGGAGGCAAGGGCTGCAGGCAGATTGTACATAGTTTTAGCAATGTAGGAATTTTAGGAGTGTTGTGGTGGTTATGAATGATGCTTCTCGGAGTTTCAGAGGGTCCTAGGCAATGGAATTGGATTTGTTGGAGAAGTCAAATTACCAATGGACTTGGGTCAATTTTGGGACCGGATACTAACCACCCTGAATTATGCATCACTTAAGTTTTTGGCACATTAGTTTGAACTGCTCTAATGTTTTTAGTTTGCTGGTGGGTAAATATTTTTTCGGCTTGTGCGTCTCTCTGGACCATGTCAGCCTGTGATACTCAAACTATGGGGTACCTTGTGTTCTGGAATATAGTGCCGCCAGGTTTTGAGCACTACTGGTTCACAAAAATGAGATTTCCCCAGTTCATAGTGACTCATCTAGATTTCGAATAGTGTGGGGCACTCTTTGGACTTGTGCTACAATGGGTCCTTTGGTAGCATGTGTCTAGGTTAATTGTGGTGTCCTGGAACCTGGGACTCTACGGGCTTGGAAGGGAGAATGTTGAGCGGGGAGGAAGGTTTTGTACATCGCTTGCACAGTAGCCAGGGACTGAAGCGATATTGGAAAGGACGGGGGGGCGGGGTCGAGGTTCCCCCAGGCTTGAGGGGACACCCCACAAAGCTGTCATCAATGTGGTTGCCCTCTCTGAGTCAGAAATGGAAAGTGCTTCCACTTTGTTCCTCCCTGTGTGATTCAAGCATCCCTGTTGAGCCCATTGGAAACTCTCGTGCACAGGCGCTGAGCTCAGGCTTGGGAGTGTGAGGAGTGCTGCACTCTGCTAAAAATGCTGGGTAAGTTAGGTGTGATGGGAACATTGTTCATGTATGTTCCGTGAACCTAAAATGGAGCCCAGTAATGGTGAGAACTAAGCTACAACGGCTACATTTTGAAAGCGGATTTTTCTCTGGAAGCTTTTGAGACATTTTCAGTTGGTTCAAGTTTCGCCTTGGTTGTAAGAACTGCAGTTTAGGGCACATGTTGCAGGGTTTTGGGGGGGGCGGGGTTTGAGACAGGGCTTCTCTCTGACTTTTGAGGCTGTCTTGGAACTAGCTCTCCTGAACAACGCTGGTCTCGAACTCACAGAGATCTGCCTGCCTCTGTCTCCAGAGTGCTGGGATTAAAGGCAGAGGGAAACAAATCAAGGCCCTAACAGGAACTCAGAAATTCCTTGAGCTATGTTGCAAACCACCTTTGACATTGTTTTTTGAACTCCTTGAACTATGTTGCAAACCACCTTTGACATTGTTTTTGAACACTCTCTGTGTGACCAAAACACCTCAGTGTTTTTTTGTTTTGTTTTTTTCCAGACAGGGTCCATCTCATTTGGAGTCAGATCCACAGGCTTCTGCCTCACAAGTGCTAGGATTACAGGCTTGCCACACCATTGTGCACTCTATGAGGCCCTTTTTGAGATAGGCTGTTGATGCTGGAATTCCTGCCTACCAGAAGCACAGATCTTGTTTCTTCTAGGATTAGGGCATATGCCACTTCCAAGTGGTTTTCTGAATTTTTGTGTATGTGTGTGTGTGTCGGGGGGAACAGGTGGCAGAACCTAGTAAATTGTCCAGCTTGTCCTGACTGCCTCTTGGGTGCTAACTGTAACAGCCACAACACTGGGCACATTTTACCTTTGTGCATGCTCACCATTTGGCCTGTGCTTAATTCCCTGTATCAGGTCACTGCAACCATGCTGGTTCCTGTGATGTATGTGTCGACTTCATGCTTGGTGGCAGGCTCCTTAACATGTTTCTGCCATTTACCATTAGTGAGCATACTGTAGCCTGGAGCTTGCATGGATAAGGATATATATATATATATATATATACATATATATATATATATATATATATACTCTGTCTGCTCTTGAATGACCTGCCTTTGGTTCATAAAGGCACAAGCCATCATGCATGAGAGGTAAACATTTGTTCAGCCCAGATGTTAACCATTGGCATGCAATCTATATATCTCCTTAGGAGAGATTATGGTCCTGTGTTTCATGCATGCTAGCTAGGCAGCCAGTCTTCCAGCTGGTCTACATGTCCTGCACTCTCCATGTCTTGAGGCCTCATCTGTGTGGATAGCAGATACAAACATTCCTCGATCTTTCTAGGTATACTGCCTCTGGAAACTTGGTTTACATCTCCAGCCAAGTTAGTATATTTTGTGCTTCTGTTTTTTTCTAGTGTACAGTTTCCCAGTGTGATTACAATGTTGAGTTGTGAAGTAGGAAAACAAACAACTTTTTTTTTTTGGTTTTTCCAGACAGGGTTTCTCTGTGGCTTTGGAGGCTGTCCTGGAACTAGCTCTTGTAGAGCAGGTTGGTCTCTAACTCACAGACATCTGCCTGCCTCTGCCTCCAGAGTGCTGGTATTATAGGCTTGTTCCACCAACCCCCAGCTAAACAGACAAATTTCTAAGGAATTGGCTGGGCAGGGAAATATTGCCCCCCCTTCTTATATCTGCAAGGATTCTAAGTTACTGCTTGAATTGCCTCTGGAAAATGTGCAAATATTTGTGGGTCTAGAGAAGCCGAGGCAAGCAGAACTAAGAGGTGGACGACAGCCAAGTCTACAGAAACACTTTGTCTCGATCATAATATACCCAACTCTTCCAAATAAGTGTCCTCTGCCCTTATTTTAATCTGCAGTTTCACACATTCGCCAGTAGGTGGGAGTCTTGTCACAGTGACTGACTAAAATGTCCAGTATTCAGACTTTTGTGGGGTTCCAGGGCAGCCTTGACTGTTACACAGAGAAAAGCAAAAGTCACACACAAAGTAATGTCTCTCAAGTGCTTGATCACAGCTGTCCGATGGAACAAAAGTCCTGGTGCCCTCCATTCTGATGCTGCATTCCTGCTCAGCACCCAATATCCAAGTACGGTTTTTGAGTCAAAGTGCTGCCAGCCTACTGTGTGTCATTTTGTTCAGGTCTATTCCAAACAGCCTGTGGACAAACATGGGACTATCACTATGGACTACAAAAACAGCATCATGGTGCCCTGCCTTTTAGTCTGCCTGCCTGCCTTCCTTCCTTCCTTCCTTCCTTCCTTCCTTCCTTCCTTGTCAAGATTTATTTATTACTTATACAGTGTTCTGCCTACCTGCCAGAAGAGGGCACCAGATTGAATTGTAGATGGTTGTGAGCCACACTGTGATTGATGGGAATTGAACTCAGGACCCCTGGAATAGCAGTCAGTGCTCGTAACCTCTGAGCCATGTCTCCAACCCCACAGCCTGTTTGTCAAATATTGTTTTCATTAGTTCTGTATGCAGTGCTTCCTGCTCTTGCACAGGGCCAGAGTTCAGTTCCACATACAACCATTTTTAACTCAGGTCGAAGGGATCAGATGTCCTTTTCTGGCCAATATCAGCTCAATGCATTTGGACACATACATACATACGTACATCCATACGTCATACGTACGCACATGCACGCACGCACGCACGCACACACACAC
>NW_023276808.1:2266916-2299439 GCF_003668045.3 Cricetulus griseus
GGTCTCAAAACCATGGTTCACAGACTGTGCCAGTATCTGAGAAAACTTTTGGTTGTTGAAAATTTTCACGCTACACCCACTGGGGATCTTGCAGACAGTGGTGGGATGAAACCATGATGGTAATTGCAGTTCCGACTCTGCACAAAGATGCTGCTGTCACTCAGGCATTCGGCATACACTTCTCCTCCAACATAGTACAGGTGGACGCCTGTGAGAGGACAGACCATGTTAGTCATAGGCTCAAAGGCACCCGGTCAGAGTCAAATTTGGCCACTCACATAGCCATTCTGACAGACACCTAGCTAGGAACTAACAAAGTCTCTCAAATATAATAAAGCATGACACTTTCATTTTGGTATTTAATGTCCTGCTTGACCAGAGTTGAAAATATATGTACACTCTAAAAACAGAGTGCAAAAAAACCTGTAGTCTCCTGGGGTATAAAGTCTTCTGCATTTATGCCAAGGCTAAATTGTTCAGAAAACTTTAGAGATAGAGAGAAGGGATGATCAATAAACATGGAGGAATGAAACTCTAGTTGAAGAATTACTGTTGGAAACTGTCAGACATGAGGTCTTGTTAAAAACAGACATCTTTTAAGTAGAAAAAAAATACTGTGTGAAAAAGCTGCTCATCGAAATAAGTACTAAAAACAATAATTGAAAACTTACAACTTAAAATGCTGGGAAACCAAGCAATATCCCACCTTCTCAGGGAGATGGAGGCAGAAAGCTGGATCCCCTCCTACTAAAGCTGGAAGGAGAGAACCAATTCTGCAAATTTGTCCTCTGACTGCTATGTGACCCACTATCAACACAAAATAAACAAGAGCAAATCTTCAAAAAGGAAAATGGACCCTCTGGCTAACCCTCATGAGGGAGTAAGAAGAGGCTAGAAAGTAGGCAGCTAGTGTGGCTTTGAGCCCTGAAGGTGACCCTGGAAAGGCTTAGTAGAAAAACGCTAGTGTGACTGTCTGAGGAAACACCATGTGGCATTTCTACAGACACACAGGGCTAAGACTCCAGTACCAGCTCTACCCACTGTGGCAGAAATCTGTTTTGTTTAGTGATATACAGAGATATATTTAAAAACAAAAATATAAAGAAGACATTTTAAGAAGAAAATCCTCTTTTCCATGATACCAAAATTGATGACTTTTCATTTTAGAAAATTAAGACAATATATGAAATATAAGGTTGTGGAAAATATTGGCATTCCATCATTGACACAGGAAAATGCTTGTTAATTAATACTCTGCAGTACTGTGTCCCGTTTGGCAATCATTAAAGCCTCTGTTGCAAACACTCACATTTCTGTATGACTGTGCTGCTGTAACTGTTTAACCAGGCTCCTTCAGCAGACCAGTGTTGACACTAATTATCTACTATTGCAGTCATGACAAATGTCACTGGACGGTTTTTACTAATATCTGTAAGAGACATTCCTGGAAGTTAAATGGCTGGATCGAAGGCCTTTGAATCACTTTGCCAAATGACTTTCCAGAATGCTTGCATTACATCAGTACTGTGAGTGCTATTATCAGCTGACCCACACCAGCACTGACACTGAGCTTACACAAAAGCAAAGTGTTCACAGCTGCAAAGGGAATTGCTTTAATTTGATCATCCGGCTGGGCATACCCATGGTTTAGTGACCACTTGGGTATCTCCTGTGAACTCACTGCCTTGTCATCTCACCTATTATCCCACTGGGGTTGAAGGGCCTTAATCATCATTCTTTTTATGAGTTGTGCATTTAGAGCTAGATAGAAATAATTTATTGTGTATTTTCCTGTTGCTCATTTGTCTTTCAATTTTATTTATTTTATATATGTGTAAACATGTGTAGATAGATACATAGACAGACAGACAGATGAATAGATTTAGGTATATGTTTCCACCGAGAGAACTTGAAAACCCTTTAGTTGAATTTATGATTTTTGTTGAGATAGAAAACTACCTTTCAGATCAAATATATTTTCATAAACCTTTTTAATTGTTTGCCTTTTTACAGATGCACACCAATCACTTCCATGTATGGTATTCATTCAGGACCACTAGGGGAGGCCACCGACCTGCTGCTGTTACTAACCAATCCTCTATGTCAGTAGAGGATGGGTCCAATTTTACTGCACTATTTTGTCTACACAGTCATTTATTTGTAGTTTTGCAATGTCATTTTAGTCCTAATGGCACATTTTGTCTTTATTCATTCATTAAAAAACTTAACTATTCTTATTTACCCTTTCAAGTAATATTGGCATCATACTGTACAGCTTCCACAAAACATCACACTGTAATCTAACTTGTTTTAAGTCACGAAAATTTAGACGGAATTACTATCCACTTGAAGTGTTTTCACAATATGAACCCACCCCTTGAATGAACAAATCTGTCTGTATATGAGATTTTTCTCTCTTAAGCATAGCCCAGTGGGAGGAAGTATCTCTCGAGGTGGCTTTAAGGGTTTAAAGTCCTGTGCCATTTCTAGTTCATTCTCTTTGTTTTGTGCTTGTGGTTCAATATTGGAGCCCTAGAGCCCTGGGCCCTCTTCAGTCCCTGCCACCAAGTCTCCTGTTGCCATGCTTCCCTGCCACGACAGAACTATGTACTTAAATAAACTTCTTTAATTGCCATGCTTCATGGCCTTATCAAGTGACAGGTCGGGAAAAGGTCCATCTTCTGTAGTTCAATGACAACAGGTGTAAGGGAAACTACTCATGTCTTGTCTGTGGAGGACAACATTAATAAGGCTTTCTCAAAAGTAATGGTACCAAGAGCTCCTGGCCTGTGCTTCACTGAAATCACAAGAATATTACCATTGGTCATGCTCTAACAATGTGCAGCAGGATGATCTTATTCCTGCTTGTGGTGGAGATAAGTCAGCTTCTATTAAGCAAGTAACTTTGGGCTTCTTCATATTCCTGTTCCACACTGAGTCCATTAGTCAGATTCTGGAGGGACTTTAAATGATCCCAAATCCTGTATTCCCTCCAACTTCCTAAATTTGTATTCACCAATGGCTTTTTGCTGCTTGGGGAATATTCTCCTTAAATTTAATGAAAAGCAATCCTTCCCTTCGTAAGAAGTCAGAGTTTCACAAGAAATGATCTGTGATATGAACCTCAAGTTCTCCATTTCATTCCAGGCTATCCATTTCTACAATGCGTCCTTTGGTGCATGGAAATGTACACTGAGTTCCACACTTGTTAGGTTTCCTCTGTTGTCTAAGAATAAATGGAACTCTCAAATGTTTACTAGACCTATTAAAATGCGTGTTTTACCCCTGCTGTAATGCTGTACTCATTTTTTATTTACCTTAGAAGGGTCTCCCATTATCCTCTGGCAAACTCATCTTTGTCTCTCCTTCCCAGTATGCCAATTCATTTCTTGAAGGACCAACCAATTTCTGAGTGCAGTTTTCCACTGTATAATTAATTGATTCTGCCAGCTCATTGATCTTATTTTTCCAACTCCCATGATATTGATAGGGCCAGCTGACACTTGCCATATTATTGTGGGGCACTACACTGTCCTACATTTTGTAAAGTGAAATATCTTTTAAAACAATTCTTACATTTTTTATTCCATGTTTGTGTGTGCGTGCGTGTATGTGTGTGTAAGTACCTTGGTCAGAGGACAGCTTGTGGAAGTTAGTTCTCTCCTTCTGCCATGTGGATACTAGGAATCAAACTCTAGTCATCAGGCTTGGTGGCAAGCACCTCTACCCACTGAACCATTTCTCAACATCCCAAATATGCTTTCTTAGGAGTAAGGAACAGGGGGTGTGGCTTCCTTGGAAGTGTCAGTGTAAAATAATTTAATGACATGACGTGTGTTTATATGCTCTTGTGCTCTTGTGTCTGTATGGGAGCCTATCTATATACCGTCTGATATGAATGTAGTTTCTACCTTGTCTGCTGAGAAGGCAAAGACACAAAGTAGCAATAAGCACATCTAGTGTCCAGATCATTGCTGCAGATGTGTATCCCCACTGAGTCAAACTGGCTGCCCCCAAATCTGAGATGAACTGTGCCTGGTGCATTTCACGTGACACAAAGTGAAGAAATGTTTCTGAAAATGTTGGTGCCTCTCAGGATACAACTGTCCATGGTGGGGTCTTCTGGGGTCCTGAGGACTAAAATCCAAGGATGCTCTGCTCCCTTATATAAAACAATGTAGTGTATCATGCAACATTCATGCTCAGTCCTTATATAAAAACAGTGTAGTGTGTCATGTAACTTAGGCATGTCACCTTTCAGGAGCCCTTACACTGACACCTACTGGGGAGTCTACATCATGTAAATACTTGTACTGTTGAGTGACTCTAGAAAAAGCAAAGCCTCTGCATGGTAATGTTGGTGCTATTAAAAAATCACTTTTGATATGTGCATAGTTGAAACTGGATTCCAGATCCAGACATAATGAAAAGAAACTATGATTAACTGCATTAGTGGATCTTAAGACACTGCTGGGTGTAGTGGTGCACATAACTCCTGGAACAGAAAATCAAGAATCCAAAGCCAGGTTGGACTACATACACAGTGAGATCCTGTCCAATAAGTAAAACCTAATTGATACTGTCATACTAATAGAGAAGTGAATTAATTGGCCAGTTTGGTAGCTAAATAGACAGTGAGTGCTAGAACGCAAACATCACAACTTTGTAACTAGTGTAGTAAGAATAGGACGGGTAAATCGACTTGTGCCAAGCCTAACAGATTTAGTTCAATCCCCAGGACCACATGGTAGGAAAAAGCCAACTCTGACCTCCACACATGTGATAGCACATGCCTCACACACACATAACACACACACATAGAACAATTAAATGTATTAAGAACAAAATTTGAAGAGAAACTTTATGAGAATAGAGGTGTTTGCATGTTTTAAAGTGTTTCTCCCCAAACTATTTTTGTTGCAAATAAAAATTAGCTGCAGAATAAAATTAATTATACAGTGGATAAATCTGCATGGTCAGTAAATTGGTTGGTCCTCCGTCTTTAAGACACCAGTGAGTGGCATATGCTGGGAAGGCAGAGACAGGAAGATCTCTTGAGTTTCGGGCCAGCCAGGACTACATCGTGAGACCCTGTCTCTAAGTAAATAAATAAAGTAAAAAGAGTATCAGCATCTACAGCAATGCATCAGGTAAAACACGTATTTTAATAGGTGCTTGAGAAAACATTTGAGAAGACTTTTAACATTTATTCTTAGATTCAAAGAGGAAACCTAACAAGTGTGGAACTCAGTGTACATTTCCTTAATGTGACCAAAGGAAGACAAGATAGAAATGATAGCCTATAGTGAAATGGTAGAACTTAGGTTCATATCACAGATGGGCATTTTCTTGTGCCTGGAGACTTCTGACATTTTCTGGCAATACGATTAGAATGAAGGAGTGCGTATTTCATTAAATTTAAGGTGAATATTCCCCACAGTAGCAAAAAGCCATATGGTAGAATTTCCTATTTAGGAAGTTAGGAGGGAAGTAAGGATTCTAGGGATGCATTTAAAGTCCCTCCAGATGTCTGACTAGTGGACTCAGTGTGGAATTAGGAATGATGAAGAAGCCAAGGTTACCTATCCTTAAGTAGAAGCTGAGGACTTATCTCTGGAACCACAAGCAGGAAGCTAAGACATCCTGTAGACACTATTGTTAGACGTCATGACCAACTGGTAATATTCTTGTGATGGATTCTTAGAGTGAAGCTAGCAGGCCAGGAGCTCTTGGTTCCATATACTTTTGAGAAAGTTCTTATTAATTTATACCTCCCACTAGACATAGACATGAGTAGTTTCCCTTCACACCTGTCCATGTCATTCAACTTACCCAGAAGATTGTACGACCAGTTTCCCTGACCTGTCACTATGATAAACCACCATGAACATGGCAACTTAAAGAAGTTTATTTAAGTACATAGTTCTGTCGTAGCAGGGAAGCATGGCAACAGGAGGCTTGGTGGCAGGGACTGAAGAGGGCCCAGGGCTCTAGGGCTCCAATCTTGAACCACAAGCACAAAACAAAGAGAGTGAACTAGAAATGGCACAGGACTTTAAACCCTTAAAGCCACCTCGAGAGATACTTCCTCCCACTGGGCTATGCTTAAGAGAGAAAAATCTCATATACAGACAGATTTGTTCATTCAAGGGGTGGGTTCATATTGTGAAAACACTTCAAGTGGATAGTAATTCCGTCTAAATTTTCGTGACTTAAAACAAGTTAGATTACAGTGTGATGTTTTGTGGAAGCTGTACAGTATGATGCCAATATTACTTGAAAGGGTAAATAAGAATAGTTAAGTTTTTTAATGAATGAATAAAGACAAAATGTGCCATTAGGACTAAAATGACATTGCAAAACTACAAATAAATGACTGTGTAGACAAAATAGTGCAGTAAAATTGGACCCATCCTCTACTGACATAGAGGATTGGTTAGTAACAGCAGCAGGTCGGTGGCCTCCCCTAGTGGTCCTGAATGAATACCATACATGGAAGTGATTGGTGTGCATCTGTAAAAAGGCAAACAATTAAAAAGGTTTATGAAAATATATTTGATCTGAAAGGTAGTTTTCTATCTCAACAAAAATCATAAATTCAACTAAAGGGTTTTCAAGTTCTCTCGGTGGAAACATATACCTAAATCTATTCATCTGTCTGTCTGTCTATGTATCTATCTACACATGTTTACACATATATAAAATAAATAAAATTGAAAGACAAATGAGCAACAGGAAAATACACAATAAATTATTTCTATCTAGCTCTAAATGCACAACTCATAAAAAGAATGATGATTAAGGCCCTTCAACCCCAGTGGGATAATAGGTGAGATGACAAGGCAGTGAGTTCACAGGAGATACCCAAGTGGTCACTAAACCATGGGTATGCCCAGCCGGATGATCAAATTAAAGCAATTCCCTTTGCAGCTGTGAACACTTTGCTTTTGTGTAAGCTCAGTGTCAGTGCTGGTGTGGGTCAGCTGATAATAGCACTCACAGTACTGATGTAATGCAAGCATTCTGGAAAGTCATTTGGCAAAGTGATTCAAAGGCCTTCGATCCAGCCATTTAACTTCCAGGAATGTCTCTTACAGATATTAGTAAAAACCGTCCAGTGACATTTGTCATGACTGCAATAGTAGATAATTAGTGTCAACACTGGTCTGCTGAAGGAGCCTGGTTAAACAGTTACAGCAGCACAGTCATACAGAAATGTGAGTGTTTGCAACAGAGGCTTTAATGATTGCCAAACGGGACACAGTACTGCAGAGTATTAATTAACAAGCATTTTCCTGTGTCAATGATGGAATGCCAATATTTTCCACAACCTTATATTTCATATATTGTCTTAATTTTCTAAAATGAAAAGTCATCAATTTTGGTATCATGGAAAAGAGGATTTTCTTCTTAAAATGTCTTCTTTATATTTTTGTTTTTAAATATATCTCTGTATATCACTAAACAAAACAGATTTCTGCCACAGTGGGTAGAGCTGGTACTGGAGTCTTAGCCCTGTGTGTCTGTAGAAATGCCACATGGTGTTTCCTCAGACAGTCACACTAGCGTTTTTCTACTAAGCCTTTCCAGGGTCACCTTCAGGGCTCAAAGCCACACTAGCTGCCTACTTTCTAGCCTCTTCTTACTCCCTCATGAGGGTTAGCCAGAGGGTCCATTTTCCTTTTTGAAGATTTGCTCTTGTTTATTTTGTGTTGATAGTGGGTCACATAGCAGTCAGAGGACAAATTTGCAGAATTGGTTCTCTCCTTCCAGCTTTAGTAGGAGGGGATCCAGCTTTCTGCCTCCATCTCCCTGAGAAGGTGGGATATTGCTTGGTTTCCCAGCATTTTAAGTTGTAAGTTTTCAATTATTGTTTTTAGTACTTATTTCGATGAGCAGCTTTTTCACACAGTATTTTTTTTCTACTTAAAAGATGTCTGTTTTTAACAAGACCTCATGTCTGACAGTTTCCAACAGTAATTCTTCAACTAGAGTTTCATTCCTCCATGTTTATTGATCATCCCTTCTCTCTATCTCTAAAGTTTTCTGAACAATTTAGCCTTGGCATAAATGCAGAAGACTTTATACCCCAGGAGACTACAGGTTTTTTTGCACTCTGTTTTTAGAGTGTACATATATTTTCAACTCTGGTCAAGCAGGACATTAAATACCAAAATGAAAGTGTCATGCTTTATTATATTTGAGAGACTTTGTTAGTTCCTAGCTAGGTGTCTGTCAGAATGGCTATGTGAGTGGCCAAATTTGACTCTGACCGGGTGCCTTTGAGCCTATGACTAACATGGTCTGTCCTCTCACAGGCGTCCACCTGTACTATGTTGGAGGAGAAGTGTATGCCGAATGCCTGAGTGACAGCAGCATCTTTGTGCAGAGTCGGAACTGCAATTACCATCATGGGTTTCATCCCACCACTGTCTGCAAGATCCCCAGTGGGTGTAGCGTGAAAATTTTCAACAACCAAGAGTTTGCTCAGATACTGGCACAGTCTGTGAACCATGGTTTTGAGACCGTGTATGAACTCACCAAAATGTGCACTATTCGAATGAGTTTCGTGAAGGTGAGCAGTGCCCGCCCATCTCATTCAGGCCTGACCCCCGCCTCACCCCTGCTATTTACAATATGTATATCTGTGCCTTCCTGGTATATATTCCTATCAGTGCCCAGCAAGAGCACCATTGTCCAAGAGGTTGTCATGGGAACTTAGAATATAGTCCTCTCCTCCCACCTCGCAGGTCCCAGAGATGGAACTCAGGTCTCCAGGCTTGGTGACAGGCACCTTTATCTCCCCTGCCTCCCAGTCATCATGCAGTTTATTCCGGGTCAAGCTAAGGGTTTAATAGACTCCAGGCTGGGGCATGTCTTATTCCAGAAGCAGTCAGCCTAGTCAGTCTGTGTGTCTCAGCAGTCCTTACGGCTCATATCAGCCTGGGGAGGGACAGCATAGTGAATCTTGTCAGTTTCAGTAAAGGTTTTACGATGTCTGCTTCCTGAGTTTTAAGGACTTGACCTAGAGGGTGGATGGAGTGTTTTACCTCCCCTTAAAACATTCAGCAATTCTGGAGCTTCCCTATAAGACAGAAGGTTTTATCTTTGAAGATATTGCTACACAACATGTGTAAAAGGTGAGAGAAGAACCAACTTCACAGATTTGTTCTCTGAGCTCCACATGCACACTGTGGTGTACATTAACACACATTCATGCAACAACAACAAAAAGCTGGGTGCAGTGCTGTGTGTAGTCCCAGCATGGGAGACAGATAGGATCCCTCAGGCTTGCTGGCCGCCAGTCTAGCCTGATTGACAAAAGCCCAGGTGCAGCAAGAGAACTCATCTCAGAAAATACAGTGCAGTGTGATTGAAGAAGACAGCCAGTGTAGACCCCTGTGCTCTCCAGGCATGGACACACAGATAAAGGGGCAAGGGATTGTTCAGTTAAAGGTGTAGGACTCTTACAGTGGTCCTGGGTTCAGTCCCAGCATCCAGCTGAAGTGGATCACGATAGCCTGTAACTCTACCTCCAGGATCCAACATCTTCTGAAATCCACAGATACCACACATTCATAGGAAAATCCATACTCAACATGTACATATTTGCACAATTTTTAAATAAAATATTAAAAAATAAAGCCAGTTTGATAATACACGCCTTTTATTCCAGTGCTCAGAAATCAGACAGGTAAGCTCTGAGTTTGAGGTCAGTTTGGTCTACATGGGGAGTTTAGGCCAGCCAGGGCTACCCATTAAGTGTATGTCTTAAAAGTATAAGTAAGTAAGTAAAGTGTTAACATAACATTAATGTAATGGGAAATAAATATTTAGAATATCTTTTTTTTTTCGATACAGGGTTTATCTGTGGTTTTGGAGGCTGTCCTGGAACTAGCTCTTGAAGACCACAATGGTCTCGAACTGACAGAGATGCCCCTGCCTCTGATTCCTGAGTGCTGGGATCTAAGCCATGCACCACCACCTCCTGGATAAAATATCTTTATTCAAACAACTACTGAATGTATTTTAAATTTGTAATTACTCAAGACTAATAATATTTATTTATTTATTTGAAAAAAGGTCTCATTCTGTACCCTGACTGGCCTGGAACTCACAGAGATCTGCCTGCCCCTTCTTCCCGAATGCTGGGATTAAAGGCATGTGCCACTATACCAGACTAAACAGGTGATCCTGGGGTCCTTGTGTAGACTTTTGGTGGACAACATCAATCCCCAAAAATTACCCATGCTTTTGCAGTATGTTTGTTTTCTTGTGGGACATAGCCATGAGTCCAAACATAATTATGTGAAATGATCATATGATTTTTTACTTGGTAGAGTGACTCAATGAGATAGAGAGTTAAATGACACCAATGTGCTTTCTTTTTCCTAGGGTTGGGGAGCCAAGTACCACAGGCAGGATGTTACTAGCACCCCCTGCTGGATTGAGATACATCTGCATGGCCCTCTCCAGTGGCTGGATAAAGTTCTTACCCAGATGGGTTCGCCCCACAATCCTATTTCCTCAGTGTCTTAAAGGGCCTCTGGCTTCTGTCTCTTGCAAATGTTGAACCTTGCATGTACTTGAAGGATGGATATGTCAGACGGGTGAAAACCTGACAAGGGAGCCTTGATAATACTTGACCTCTGTGACCAACTGTTGGATTGAGAAATTAACAAATATTGGTAACATGATGTTGATATCAATGACCATTGTGACATTCTGTTGTGTGATCAACTAAAATGTTGGCTTTTAGCAGGACTTTTGTGTATAGTTTTAAAGGAGATGGCCAGGGCAGGTACAAATTATCTATTAGAAGAACAATCCTGTGCAGTCCTTTTGTTGGGAGTGTTTGGCAGAGTGTTACCTTAATAGTCTTTGAAGTATGCACTTCATCAGGTTCCGAACCCACCCTGAATCATCTTTTGATGGGTTTTCATAATGTTTTAAAACTATTTGTTTATAAATGAGTGGGATTCTTTGTTTTAAATGGCGAATCTTTATGACATACACAGTATTCTTTCTAAAACTGTATGCTGACTGTAGTGGTGTCTGGATGACGTCAGGCTTTTGCTCCTTGCTAAATATGTATATACAGAATATTTTGAGGTTAGGAACAGTCTAAATGGCTTGTGGATCCAGAAGGTATTTGTCGGTGGGGTGGGGGAAAGGAAATGACAACCGCAAATGTAGACTATGCCTTTAGGTTTAGTTTGTTGTCTTAAATGAGCAAGCTGTTGTCTGAATTTGCTGTGTTTTAGTCTTTTTAGAGTTTTATATTACTTTTTTCCTTTCTTTTGTTTTATCTCATCTGATCTACACTGCAGTAAAGCAGCTGGTTAATTCCTGTAACTGTGAGAACAAATGAATAATTCCTTTTATTTACAAATCATCTGGCTTTGTATTTCAGTGCCCAATATATGAAATGCTTGAATTCAATGAGCTGTTTTTATGGAGTTTACAATACAGACATAGGCTTTAATTTCCAAATGAATTGTTTGCCAAACCAAGTAACTGTGTTCATTGTTCACAGGTTTAATGAAGATCCCAGTTGGAATCCATTTCAAATATTTTTATTTTTATTTTTTTCGGTTTGGTTTTGTTTTCTTTTGTTAATTTTTCTATTCTCCTCTGCTCTTATACATTGAGCACCTTTACTCCAACACTATCGAGTTTTCTCTACTGGAAAATTTTAAATAAACCTGTCATTATTGCTTCCTTTGATTAAAAATGTGTCATTTTCTTTCTTTGTTTGATAAAATTTGGGATCAGTAAGATGTGGTCTTTAGAGTGATCTCGCCAGATGCAAAAAGCTCTGGCTTGATAAAAGAGCAGAGTGATCTAAAGTCGGGAGAAAGGACACATAAAGCTGGGGAAAACTAAGGGAAAATCAATGAGGGAGGGCATGTACCATGGTGCAACTGTATAGGTTACAGGGTACCTGATAGAGCTGGTCCCCCTTCATGATGTGAGCTTCAAACATCAAACAGGTCCTCCGGCTTGGTAGCAAACCCTTTACCGAATGAGCTTCTCAGCAGCCAACAAGTGTGTGAGCTTTTTATTCAAGGGGCTTCCACAGTGTAGTTACTGATGGATGCCCTTACTCAACCAGAAGCATAGTTTCCCAATCTGAAGGGTACCCATATGGGAATGTAGCCAGGGCAGATCAAAAACTGATCGCACAGGAGAAAGTTACCTTTGTGCAGTTTTACTGGGATGAGATGATCCCCCCTTTCTCACCAAGGGAATTTTTAAAAAATGTTTTTGAAAAAGAAACAATTTGAGGTCATTATGTTTTCTAGCCACACAAATACCACTGTTTTAACTCATATTATCTCCTGGAATTGGTGCACAACCCCTAAATTTAAGGGTCTACTGCTGCCTACCAATTGAAATCCACTTTAAAAGAAAAGAATGTCTTGCTCCCCACCCACTGGAACTACACAATGTATCCCCATAAACAATGACCCAAATTTCTGCTTGTTACTGTTGCCTCCAAGAAACATCAATGGCAAGCACATGAAGCTTGGGCTTGGAGACCTTCACTGTTACAGTTCCCTGTCCAGCCTTGCTACTTGCTAGACCACTAGGCATCTGTGGACCTCTCCATGCTCATTGACTGAGTGGAGATGGTGTCATCACACATTTGAGCTGGGATCATTCAGCTAAAGTTATGAATACCCTAGAAATGTTTCATAAATTCAGGAGCCACCTTTCTTGAACCTTCTGTTCTGTTTTCCATTGGCCGAGACTGTTCAGTGTGACTGTGTCCAGGATCAGTAAGATAGTTTGTTGTTGTTGTTGTTGTTGTTGTTGTTTTCAATTACTAAAACTGGACTGGGAAGGAGCCCAGCAGGTAAAGGATGAGTGTGATTATCACAGTTTACACCCTACAGCCCATGTAAGTATGGGTGGGTATGGCAGCCTGCCTGCAATTCCAGCCTGAGAAGGTAGACAGGATTTTGATTGTGGGGACTAGCCATATCCATGAGCTCTAGATTTGATTGAGTGACCCTGTCTCAAAGAATAAGGTAAAAGAACCATCAAAACTGATTCCTGACATCAACCTTGGGCCTCCGCATGTATGTGCAGACACACACACACACACACACACACACACACACACACACACACACCTTGAAAATGACAAATGGGAATAAATAAAGTTACCATTAAGAATGATTTATAACTGGAGATTGAAAATAAAAAGCTAAGAACAAGTTTTCTCCTTTCTTGGGGGAAACTGCCTTTGCTGTTCTTGAGTTCCTTTGTTGAGCAGTTATCGATTTGGGTATTACACTGTGATTACCTTGAAGATGTACAAAATAAAACACAAAGATCATCCCATCCATTGAGACCTACTAGATGGAGACCCTGTGGTATGCAGTGCAGTGTATATTAAGGCCTTTTGTACTTAAGATCAGGTATATGGAATTCTCTTAAAATCTTAATGAAAAAACATTCTCACCTGCAAAGGAGGTCAACTAACAAGTCGTTCCGGAATGTTTTGTTAAAGGAATTAGAAAAATCAAAGCAACTATTTGTCTAGAGAAGGAGAAAACAAATGAAGCTCAAGAAAATAACAAAGTTATTTGAGACTCAAAGCCAGGATGATTAGAAGTGTAGAGCCCTGGCCCTACCACCTCTAGCGTTTGACAGAACTGAAGCTCCAGCCCTGGCCTCGTCAGCAGTTTCCCTATGTTTCTAGCACATGTTCCCTCGTCTGTAAAATAGAGACCATAAAGCTAACCTGACTGGGTTATCGAGAGATTAACTGAACAAAGCATTTAGAGCTTCTCTGTAAATGATTAGCTCTGATCAAGATCCCGTCTTCAGGACTAAAGAAAGGACACTGGCAGGGTACAAATGCCGGGTCTCTGCTGTAGGCACCAAGCCTGGCGCTTCCTCACATTGTTTCTCTTCCTCTCAACAACACAGGAGATACTTTCTACTCTTCCATAACTCTGGTTATCCTTTGCTGGAATAACTGATTAAGATGGCCAATGTGTAAAGAGAAACAGTCTTTTCTTAGCTCGCAGTGTGGAGGTTGTGATTTGTGACTTGACAGGTCAGACCCGGCTCTGTGAGGGACAGAGGGCAGCATATTATTACAGGAGCATGGGGCAGAAACGAACTAACTGCCCACATCGTGGCTGTGCTGCAAGGGGATGTGGGATTCGTGTCTCCCACTAACCCTTTGACAACATGCCTCAATGTCATGCTAATTTCCATGCTAAACAAATTAGTCTGTCGCTGTTGATTCAGCCTCACTAGATTTCCCAGCAGACCAGTGAGATGTGGCTGGAAGGTAACATTGACTACCTCAAGTTCACTCCGGAGCCTTGTGAGTGGCCTGCTTACTATCCGTATTTCCATAGGCAGTCTGCTTTTTCACAGACCCACTCTTAGGCTGTTCAGTGCCAATCACAGCATTCTAGAACTTCTTTAGATAAACGTCTAACTGCTCCGCATTTCTCCCATAAGCCAATTCCAAAAGTCTGAGAACAACATGGTCAGCATTCCATCGAAACAGCCAAGCTTCTCAGTGCCAATATAGACATATCCCTTACTTTCCTATCGTCGCTAACAAGAACATGACAGGAAGCACTTTCAGTGGGAAGGATTGCGTTATGTTTGCTCATGCTTTGAGGGAAAGTGTGGTGGTGGCAGAAGCAGCTTGGGAGGCGGTGATGGGAACTTGGCTGCATTTATATAATCTTGACAAAGAGCGGGGCTGTAAATCTTAAGACCCCATCCCCAGAGACTGACTTCCTCCAGTTAGGACCCCACCTGCTAACAATTCCACAGCTTCCAAAAACAGTACCACTAGCTGTGGACAAGTCATTGGATATGTGAATCTGTGGGGAACAGTTTACATTCAAAGCCTAACCACTTTGTAAATGGTTGACAGTGTTCTATGTATCCTAAATTAAATGTAGTATTTAAAACAGGGGTGAACAATATGCTTATTACATTTGATGTCCGTTTCACACCAGATAATATAACTACACTATAATACTTTGATTTTTCTTTCCCCACAATGCTGTGGGTACTCTTTCTAATTCCACTTACTTTGTCAATAATGCAAAATGCATAATGAAATTACAGGGCTGTGTTTGAGCTTTTAAAATAGTAGTTTCGTAGGCTATTACTTTCTAAAATAAACATGACTTGCTTTAACATGGGCCATCCATGCTATTTAACTCTGAAATGGTCTAGGCATTTTTATTACTGGCTTGCTCTGTAGGAAGGGACAATCCAAAGTTCTTGGAAGATTCCTGACTTTGGTCCCTCCTGTTTGTGTTTGGGAATAGAAGTCTCCTGTACTTTAGTCAAGGTGCAGAAAGAGAGGAAGCTGTGTGCTTCTGTTGCTGGTGAATGCGGCCTCTTTAGTGCCATGACTTGGAACACTTGCTGTTGGAACACTTGATGAGCATGACTAACACATCCAGTTATCTGTCTTCATTGCATTTATCTGTGTGTGCATGTGTTATTGTGTATATTCATGCATGTGTGTGTGTAGGTAGAGGTTGACACTACATATTTTTCTCGATCACTTCTTGACTTTTTGACCAAAGGCAGGGCTACTCACACAACCTGGAACTCACTGATTATTGATTTCACCTGACCACTAGGTTACTGAGTCCCAGAGATCATCCTCTATTGTCTCCTAAAGTCTGGGATTGCAGTCAAGCATTGTAGTACCTAACTTCTTATATGGGTGCCTGGGATTTGAACTCCTGTCCTCAAGCTGTGCAACAAGCACATTCCTAACTGAACCAGCCCCCCAGCCCTATTTTCTTGGCTTTTGAATAATACTGTAGGCTAACAGGAAGTTCTTCACAGGTTATGCACCTCTCTACAGTGAAGCTGTGGCTTGTTTTAAAAGCTGGAGAGGGAGCAAACAGAGCTTTGAGATTAAGATCTATGCTTTGTAATTTAGGTTTCTGCCAAAGAAAGAATTCAGAGACAAAGTAAGGAATTGGGAGGAAGTTTTATCACAGAGTGAAAGTGCAATCAGAGATGCTAGGCAGCAGGGAAGCCCGTGAGAAGGGCCATTTGCAGCCAGCGGCTTCCCAGCACCATGGCTGACCTGGAACTCTCTATGTAGATCAGGCTGTCCAAGATCTGCCTCCCTCTGCCTCCCAAATGCTGGGATTAGAGTGTGTGACACCAAGCTCAGCATATGACCTACTTTTAAAGATTTATTTATCTGTGGGGGGCAGAGGGTTTGGTGTAATTATAGATGCCAGAAGGGGCCAGAGACAACAGATACCCCTGGAGCTGGACAATGACAGTTGTGAGCCATCTGATCTGAGTTCTGGGACCTGAACTCCAGTTCTTGAAAGACCAGCATGCATGCTCTTAAGCGCTGAGCCATCCTTCCAGCCCCAGCTGGCCTAGTTTTACACATAGAAAGCTTGCTGGCCTCTTTTGTTATGTTTTTCATGCTAAATTATGATGTGGTGGTTCTGGGAATCTCCAGCTCCTCAGTATTCCAATCTTTGGCTCCTTCCTGGCAAAAAGAGACCTGCAAGAGTGACTAAGCCTCAGATCTTAAGATGGAGAGTGCATCCAGATGTGTCCCATGCATCTTTGGGGTCTTCAAAGGGAAGAGAAGAAAACAGTGTCAGAATAGGACATGTGATAACAGAAGCAGAGACGAGAGAAAGAAGCAAGATAGAAAGGAGCTAGTCTGTTGACTTGGAAACTGGAGGGTGGGGCAACAAGCCAAGAGATGCAAGAGACCCCCAGAATCTGAAATAAAGCAAAAGCCTGGGTAGTGGCTGAGATGAGAAGAAGGCTCTCTGCTTTGCTTCTCATGCCTCTGGGGAGACACCAGTCTTTGCCAGTCCTCTGCCCACATCTGTGGCCCTCACCTTTAAGGTTGTAGGTGCTGCTCACTACCAGTTGCTGTGTGGACAGCATTTGTCATCCTGCTTATATATTCCAGAACCTGATGAATCTTTATTGTTTTTAAATGATTGTTATTGCTGTGGGAAGTTGTTATTTTAAAATATGATATTAATGGTGCTCTCACTTTCTATATAGGTTATTCACGTCCCTTGGTCTACTGTCTTATGGGAAAGCTCCCACGAACTTCAATGCTCCAGACACCAGGTGATGATGTGTGTGTCAGGAAATCCACAAAGCCCAACATGGCTGTGCCTTGAAGGACAGGGCACGCTGCCACAGGCAAAGTGTGAAGCCCTTATCATCAGATACAGAATTATTGTTAGTTCCATTTAGGGCTGGGTGTGGCTCTGTGAGCAGAACAGGATCTCAGCAATTCTAAGGACCCTGCTTCAAACTCAGGACCAAAGGGAGAAAGAGACACCCACACAGAGCGAAAGTGAAATCTCTATTCAGCTATTCAGAAGCACCCCCAGTACAAGGGTGTACCCTACAGACAGCACAGGATGTTACCCACATTTCCAAAACGATGGGAAAAAGACATTAATGAAGCATGGACTTTTTCAATTGTTCATAACAGTGATTATCATTTATTCAATGCGCAGTTAAATATCTTCTCCACACAGTTAAAGACTATTGCCTGGTGCTAAAGGTGCAGTGGTGAGTGAGAGTGAGTCAGATTTCAGTGGCCCCCTCCTGCAATCTCACAAACCTTTGGAAAATATCATCGCTGGTCAGAGCTGTGCAGGTGCCTGGGTAGAGAGGTTGTTGGCCCGGACTAAAGGAGAGAAGAATGTACCTGTGTGACTGGACTTAAGAAGAGCCTTATTGTGTATTTTATGTGTGTGCACATACCATTATTGCACAGACAGGCCTGATAGGAGTACTCAGCTTCTGTGGGGAGGGGCAATGTGTTTTATTTTGTTTTTGTTTTTCTGTGAAATAAAGAACCTGGATCAATGAATGATCTGTTAGGTGCTTTCCATATTTAAAGCTACCTCTTGAAATATATGTGTTCCTTAAAAGTCAAATTTGCTTTACATATATATGTCCATGTACACATACATACATGCACTTTCTGTTATGAAATAGTTTTTTCGAAAAAAATTGACCATTATTTAATCATATGTCTGAGCATTTACTTATATACACATGGGAAGAGAGAGGACAGTTAAGCATGTACATATAAAATAAAAATATTTTCTCTTTTCACTTAAAATGACTTCACATGAACAAACACAAATTTAATTCTTTCTGGGAGTCATGTTGACTAAAGAAAGGCATTTTGATTAGTTTTTAGGTATGATATATTCCCAGAGGACTCTGGCTCCTGGGTTTATTTTAAACCTGACAATCTGTGACATGTTCGGATGACAGTGTTACCCTTGCTGTGGAACCATAGTCTATGTCAGCAGATGGCTGAGTCTGTTTGTGCATGCTGCTCTCTGGCTGCCCTTGGCCACCACTAAGTCTGAGTATCAAGTGAAATCCTGGAGATTTGGATGAATGACAAGATGCCTGGTCCACTTTCTGAGAGAATGGCTCTCACCTTTATTGTGGAGCAATCTTATATACAAGCTTACATAAACCCCAGGTGAAAGGGTTCAAAACCGGATATTGATGTTAGTAGGGTGAGGTCAGATAAAGAGGGGTTACCCATGGTTATGTTGTAAAACAACTCAGAGACCCTGTGATGTCTGGGTCCCAACATCTCCCCCTTCTTTATATATAACAAAACAGTTATCAAGTAAGAACTATAAGATTTTAACCATTCTATCTTAGTGTGTTAATATAACTATCTATCTTCAACTACATCAAAACATAGAAGGATAATATATAAAGTCTCGAACTGAGAGAAACATCTTGCTTCCTAGACAGTCACCCAAATTTTCTTGGTAATGTTGTGGCATCCATTTTTAGCCACAGGACACAATGTGTCTGACAGACTTCTCAGCAAAGCAGGAAATTCTAAACTCTCCACCTGCATTGGCAGTTTGTCTGTCACCTTTTTTCTGTGTTCTGTAGAATGTCTGGCAGACACTTCCATGAAGCAGGAACCTTTCATGACTGTCCATCTGATTTAAGCAGTCAAATTTCTGTGGGTCCTGCATGTCCAGTTTATAAAGCAACAGTCAAACCGCTCAGGCAAGAGCAGCTTCTTGCCCAAATAGCAAGTCTTGCCATGTCAACAGGAAACTTTATTTCTTCCATGCTCATCTTCTGCTCAGATGTAATTGGTGTGCCAGGAGCAGTTGTGTCTCACTGCCAAGAAAAACCCTAAACCATTTAAATGCCAGATATTCCATTGGTTTTTGAATGGTTTGAAGAATATCTATATATCTAGAAAACCTAACTAATATAAACAAATGAAGATCCATTCCAATACAAAGTATCAACAAATGAGGATCCATTCCTATACAAAGTATCATTTCTATATAATATTCCTCCTTTTTCCTTTTAAAAATGATTGCCTGTGACCACTACCATTTCTAACTGAACAAATTTTAAAGAAAACAAGTATTCGGATTACCTGGGCCACTGCTTCAGGGGGTCCTGCCCCATGAAACCATACCAGTCTGGAAGAATTCCACAGCTCTTCACCCTCCATGGAAAAAAAAGCAGAAATTTCCCTCCCAAGTAACCTGTACTTTAACAACTGTTGCTCCTTCCCCAGCAATTACACAATTTAAAGACAACACAATGGCATTCTTTTGTTAACAGTCACACATTTAGGATCACACTTCATTCACACATGTGTGGCCATTCTATACATACAGAAGGTATATACATCTTTTGAACAAAACTCACATAGGAGAAGAGGTGTCAGGGGATGGCCATCCTTACCATAGCTTGGTATCTTTGGAGGACCTTCAGGACTGTTGCATCTTTGTCGATTCCTGTATGGACTTTTGTAGGGCCTGGTTCTCTTCTTCATCTGTTTGGACATATACTCCTTTCTCATCTGATGTGACCAATGATGTGGATGGCTTGTGTTGAGGGCTCGGGGAGGGGGGCTGGAAGTCTGGGTCTATGGAATTCACATTACCAGTACTCTTTTTTGGAGCTGGGTTGTTAGTGCCACTGGGTACAGGGGATGAAGACATTGGGTTCTGCATAGGGACATAGTTCTCCTCACAGTCTCCAGAATCAGTAATGGAGATGGAACAGCAGTACTGGGAGGAGCTGCGATTGAAAGGGTTGTTGACCGTGGACCAAGGCTTGGTGACAAATGACTTGAAAGGGAGCTCATTGATGACAGTGTGGTTACTCAGGTCAATGGGTACTGACTTTGCTTTTTGGCCAGACTTGAGGGGGAGATTGAACGGGGGTGGTTGGATCTCACTTCCTCGGCTGACAAAGTGATAGGGCATTTTGCTCATGGGGATGTCAGAACCTGGGTTTATGGGCAAATAATTGAAATCAGAGCAGGTACTGTCTGATCGACCCAAGATAGTCTTTTCTAGAGATTTAACAGACCAGAAGGCAGTTTCTTCACCTCGTGTTGGATACTTGTAGTCACTGACTGGAGGTCTCTTTTGAGGGCTGCTCCCCCAAGGTGTCTTAGGATGCTGTGGTGGGGGAGATATGGCTGAGTCCACTAGGAGGTTTCCAAATTCTTTACACCGGGTGTTGCTTGGTGCCTTGAAGATGTACACATAATCACTATCTGCCTCAGACCCTGCTCGGAGCAGGGGCTGACTGGAGCTGCTGAATTCAGCTGGACAAGAGCAGAGATTATGACTGACTAAAGAAAGGTTTCTCAGGGTGTCAATGCTCTCTTTAGTTTGACTGAAGCCGCAGATCTGACAGATGCTCTGGACCCACCTATTCCTGTCAACAACTGTGTCAGCCACCAGGTAAAAGGTGTGTTCATTGATAATGATATCAAACATAAACCTCTTTTGGAGCTCTTGTTTGTTGAACGTCAAGGCTACATCCAACTGCGTACAGAAGTTTAGGTTGATGATCCCCTGGGTTTCTTGCAGTGTTCATTCTTATAGTATTCTAGAACATCTGGGTCACCACACATCTTACCGCTCCACAGGATGAACCAGAATTTCTTCCAAGCATAGTGCCCCAACTTTTTCTCAGGAGGTGATTTCTCCAGCCAGCCTGTGCACACAACATCAGTTTCTTCTGACTGTAGCCCACAGTGGGCTCCAGTGGACAAGGGCTCGGGCTGCTGGGTGAGCTGGCTGCTGGTGGGTAGCTCTTGGAGGAGGGATTCCTCAGAGGCAGATATCCCGGATTTCTTTAATAAATTTCTTGGCATTATCGCTTAATCCAATGTTAAAATGAAATCTCACCAGTACCTTGTCTCTTTAAACTTTCTCTGTGTGATTGACTGTGATCTCTATTCTAACCCAACTCTCTTAGGAGTTGAGGTACCTATTTTCTAGTACCTTTTGCAATCCACCCTCACAACTCCTTACTTGCTTGCCAGCATACTGAGGGTGATCTCTCAGGGTCCCCTTTCATTCCTGTTCTCAGTGGGACCTCAATTTGTGGCTGCTCTTGGCCACCACTAAGTCCTAGTATCAGGCAAAAGCCTTGAGATTTGGATGAACCACAAGATGCCTTGTACTGGTTCTGAGAGAATATTCCTCACTTTTATTTGAAGCAGCCTTGTATACAAACTTCCAAATTCCCAGGCCAAAGGGTTCACATCATGATCCTAGTGGGGAAAGGTTAGGAAAACAGGAGGTACCTGTGGTTATACTGGAAAACAACTCTTAGAGACCCTGTGGGGCCTGGTTCCCAACACCGAATGACTCATTAGATGGCCGAAGCATATTAGCAGGAACCAGGAGCACACAACACTCAGGAAACCAAATTGGGTCCCCTCCATCCTTTTGTGAAAACACAAACATAACCTAGGGCCCACACCAAAACTGGATCTTGCCCTTTCCAAAAGCCTGAGGGAAGGTCTCTCCAATTGACCAAATGTCTTTTCTGTGCAGTGGACCGCCAAAGACAGTCTGCTGCGGCGTTTCCAGAATCATCCACAATTAAAATTTTAAGATAGAAAATAAGTGATAGACTTAGGGAAGACAAGGTCTCCCTCAAGGTCCCCCTTCTTTACTTTAACTAAATGGGCTTTTAAAGTGTGGTGGGCATGTTCCACAATAGCCTGTCCTTGGGGGTTGTAAGGAATACCAGTTTTGGGGGAAATTTCAAAATCTTGACAAAATTGACTGAAACATCTGGTGACATAAGCAGGGCCATTATCAGTCTTAATTTGTTTTGGGACCCCAATGTAAGCAAAAGCCTGTAGACAGTGGCTTTTAACATCTTTTACCTTTTCACCAGAATGGGCAGAGGCAAATATTAGTCTAGAAAAAGTATCTACAGAAACATAAACAAATTGCAATTTACCAAAAGATGGCACATCCATCTGCCACAGGTGATTGGGCAACAGTCCTCGGGAATTAACTGCCAAGTGAGGCACTGGAAGAAATTCCACACAAACAGGTCAAGTTTTAACTATTAAAAAAAATTGTTCCTTCGTTATACCAGTATGAAATCGTAAGCACCCTGTGCTGAGATGAAAGCACTTATGTAAGGATTGTGCTCCACTGAGCTCTTTGTGAAACTGCAATGATTTGAGTATACCTGTTGGCCATGTGATTTCTTTCACTGATAGGTCCTGGCAAATGGGTATGGGCCCTAAGATGTCCCACAAATACAGGTTCACTCTGTTGCTATAGCAGCCCCTGTATCTGTAACAAACTCTCTTGTACTCTGGAGATATTGGCAAAATAGGCAGGCATCTCCAAGGGTTGGACAATTTGAGCTAGATATTGATTATCAGTATAGATCATAATGATTCCCTGAGGAAGAGTTGTAGAGCCAAGGCCAAGGTAAAAATTTTGGCCATTTGTGAAGAAGCTGCAGCAAATATGGCTATCTTAATGATAAGATAAGATACAACTGTAGCTGTCCTTTTTGAAGAACCCTCTGTGAAAACCATTCACCCCTTGGAAATAGGCTGAGACCATATCTTTGGAAAAATCAAAGGATGTATCTTAAAAAAGGAAACCAGATTATTGGATGGGTAATAATTATCAAAATCTCTCTGGTAGCAGAGAGAAAAATGCTCAAATCATAGCTATCATTTTGTACAACTCTATTTGTTGATGGGATAAGGGTGTAACAACCTGATCTGGCTCCTTACCAAAAGTCTGCAAAGCAATCTTTTGCTCTTTAAATAGGTGTGCAATTATAGCTTGGGGATAGGATACCACTGATTTCCATGGGGAGGCCTTAGAATGAAGCCAAAGAATAGGACTCTCTTGCCAAAAAACTCCTGTAGGAGAATGAGCAGAACAAAACACTAATAATTTTAAAGGCTGAACATAATCTATATAATCCAAATTTGCCCCTTCTAAGGCCTTTTCAATCAAATGAATGTACTTCCCTCCTCAAGTAGTGAGACTCGAGGAGAGTTGGGATCTGAATCACCTTGTAATATTTTAAAGAGAAAGCCTTTTTGAACAGTCTAACTACACTTATGAAGGATGATAAACTCTAGGACATGCTAAATGTGAATCAAGGGAAGCCCATAAATCTGTGATTCCAAAGTCTTAGGTCTCAATGCAGCTGTAATTACTAATTAATTCACTCAGTGACTAGATGAAACAGAGCAGAGATGGATCAAAAGCTTCACTATTTTGGGTCACACAATGCTCACAGCTAGTAAGAGAATTAGTGAGGAATCAACTGCATGCACCAAAACCCGGGAAGACAGTCTCAGGTCTTTAGTCTCTTCCACAGGCATTCCTAGTTGAAGTCCAAAAGCCAGGGAATACTGGCACTTAGAGAAAAGAGGTTTCCACTGTCATTTTAAAATAAGCATTTAAGATAAAAGCTGAAAGTTTGCACGAACAGAAAAAAATAGAATTAGGTAATTCTAAAACAAATGCTAATAATTTAGTGTAATGTACAAAAATTACCACTTTTACTTGAGTATGCCCTAAGAAAAAATTACAAATTGTATTTACATAATTATACACTTTGTCTTTGACTTCTTTTTCTTCTTTTTACCATCTTTGCTCATCTTTTCTTTATGTTTTCGAATTTGTTGGACTAATGTATAGAAGGCAGCATCAACACCCAGATTACATTACAGTGCATTTTTTAATCTTCACCCTGCCAGGAGTCTTTTCTTCTTTGCTGATATTTTTCAATCTGTACTGTCTGATCTCTCTCACCAATGCATAAAAAGCATCCTCCACTCTCTGTCTTGTCTTTGCTGAGGTTTCAATAAATGGAATCCCATAACTTCCTGCTAAGTCCTGAGCCTGTTTTGTGTCTACTGCTCTAGAAGGCAAATCACATTTATTCCCTACTAGGACCATAGGCACATCTTCAGAGTCTTTTACTCTCTTTAATTTGTTCTCTATAATGGTGAATATCTTCAAATGATTTAGTATTATTTATGGCAAATACACAAAGAAAGCCATCCCCAGTTCTCATGTACTGGTCCCTCATTACACTGTACTCCTCTTGACCTGCTGTGTCGAGAATGTCCAAGTGACAGGTTTCTCCATCAATTATTACTTGTTTCCTGTAGGAGTCCTCTATTGTAGGATCGTATACATCCACAAAGTGATTCTGAAGTAGCTGTATCGTCAAGGCACTCTTGCCTACGCCATCAGCTCCAACTACCACAAGTTTATACTCAGTCATTTTCAGCAGGCCTCTACCGGCCGCGTGCCACACCTCAGGTTTCTTGCTGGCTCTCTCCAGGTACGAAATGGCAAGGGAGCCAGACTCTGGGCAAGCCGCTGCCTTCCTCCTCCCCCTCCACTGCCGCCTCAGCTGCAGAATCGCAACAGTAGTAATTTTTAAACTACGTCTGATCCAATTAATATCACCCAGAAACCTCTGAAAACCATTTAAAGTTTGAAGGGTGTCCAGCCGAAGACTAACCTTTTGAGGATTTGCCACAAGCATGTCTTAGGTTTGGCTCCCTCACTGACCTTATTTCCCTGCATAGCAGAAGCAACAACTTGTCCCATAATGTGGTGTCTATCTATATCTCTACAAATGTGAATGTAATCATTGAGGCTTTTGGCCTTGTGAGGTGATAAAGCCTCTTTACAATACTTGTTGGCATTTTTTAAAGCTAGTTTTCTAAATATAGACATGACATTATCGGTATCCCCAAATATGCAGCCTGAAAGCAGGTGCTGAGATCTGTGCATATACAGCTGGATCGTAAAGAATTTGCTGACCTAGGTCTGCATAGGCTCCCATACCAGTAAGCATTTCTGAGTTCTTTTCAGGGAAACTGGCAGCTGTCTTGCGCTGTACCATTTGGTTACATAGCTCTTCAAATTCACCTCTCCAAATCAAATAACCTCCCCTGGACAGCACAGCTGGACATTATTGTTGCCAACCACTATGTGTGCAATTCCAGGCCACAAAGAATTAAAAAATGGTCAGAGTAATAAAAGGTACATGAGGCCTGTAAGCCATAACTGCCTCTTTCAGGTGTTTAATATCCTTATAATTAAGAGGGGAATGCTCTCACAGATTCTGGCCTTGGGGAACAACTATCTCTATGATTGGGAACATCACTGGGCCACTCTGCTTTTCAGGAAAGGCCAAAGGGAAACAGAGAGCGCTAGAATTTAGAGCAGGAGGATGAGACTCAAGGGAACATTTTTTAGCTTATGTTATAATTTAACAAACCTTTCCAGTTCTTCCCTTTCCTTAGTCTAATCCCCTGAATATGAGGGGGAGGACCCAAAGGAAGTGTCATTAGAAGCTTGAAGTGACCTAACAGACTCTTGGTTCTGAGCCTCTGCTAAGGCAGCCTTCGCTTCCTCAACCTGCTTTTTCACTTCCACAATATAACTAAGAAGTGCTTCTTTGACAAGAGGGCACAGAGAAAAAGTAACAGTTGGTATGGCATTCGGCCCATCTCTGTGTAATGTCCTTTGCAGGTCTATCCTCACCTGCTCCCCATCAACAATACTAAGGTCACCAGAGATTAAAAACCAAGGGCTGACTTTATGTACAGTTTTTAAAAAGTCTGTTACTGTCTTGTACTTAATACTGGTGCCCTGCTTATTGGACAATTGGACCAATTGTTTCCCCATAAGAGAGTAAGAACTAGCTGCACCCATCTTCATTATACCCGTTCCTTACCTTAATGCTGGCAAGCCTCCCGGGTGATCCTTCAGTGTCTCCCCTTCTTTCCCAAATCTCGGTGGGACCTGAAATTGTCATAACAGCCAGAATTACAAACTTCTCATGGGTTTTGGCAAGAGAATCTTAGGATTAAATAAAGACAACACAGTCAGTCACTCTTGCATGGAGAAGGCTGTTTATTTCAAAGGACAATAGGCTTATATGCCAACAGCAGACACAGTGTAAATTCATTCAGATCAAGGTCCATGTCCCCAAGCCCCCCTCAATGGGTGGATAATTTGCATTCTTACATACAGGCTTAGTGGAAGGAGAGAACTAGAAAGTAAACACCTAATCACAAGACAGTGGACCTTAGTTACCAGAAGAACAGCAGACCCTAAAGAGGTCCCCAACAGGATTTCTCTGTGTAGCCCTAGCTGTCCTGGATCTACATCTGTAGACCAGGCTGGACTCAAACTAGTGGAGTTCAGCCTGCCTCTGCCTCCCAAGTGTTGGGTAAAGGCCTGTGCCACCACCGTCCATGTAAATGTTATGTATTTTTTATTTCATGAGCATTGGTGTTTTGCCTGAATGTATGTCTGTGAGAGGGTGCTGGGTCCCTTGGAACTGAAGCTGCAGACGGTTGTGCATAGTTATTCTGTCTCTATAGAGGGACTGGAGCAATGACTCAGAGGTTAAGAGCACTGGCTGTTCTTCAGCAGTCCTGAGTTCAATTCCCAGCAACCACATGGTGGATCACAACCCATCTGTAATGTGTTCCAGTGCCCTCTCCTAGTAGGCAGGGCAGGCACATATGCAGGGAGAATGCTATACACAGAAGAAATAAATCTTTTTTTAAAACATCCCATATACCTTATGCCTCTGGGCTTTTACCTTTCTCTATTCTCTATCTCTTTCTTTCCTTCTTACACTTTTGCTGGCTGTGTGGCTGCCCCCTGGTGTTCTCTCTCCCCCTTTTCTCCTCCTTCCCTTTTCTTCTCTCTCTTCTTCTATTTATTCTCTCTGCCCACCAGCCCTGTCTATCCCTCTCTCCTGCCTAGCTATTGACAGTTCAGCTCTTTATTAGACCAGTCAGGTGTGTTGGGTAGGCAAAGAAACACAGCTTCACAGGGTTAAACAAATGCAACATAAAAGAATGTATCACATATTCAACTAATATCCCACAACAGCTGTGAGCTGCCATGTGAGTATTGGGAATTGAATCCTGGGTCCTCTGCAAGAGGTGCCCATGCTCTAAATAGCTGAACCATCTCTTCAACCCAATAAAATCATAATTTTAAAAATTAGAAAAAAGATGCCAGGCGTTGGTGTAGCACGCCTTTAATCTTAGCACTCGGGAGGCAGAGGCTGGCTGATCTCTGCCAATTCAAGGTCAGCCTGGTCTACCAAGCAAGTTCCAGGACAGCCTCCAAAGCCACAGAGAAACCCTGTCTTGAAGAAAGAAAGAGGGAGAGAGAGAGGGAGGGAGGGAGAGAGAGAGATTTGATTTCAGGAGCCAAAATTTGGCAGCACAGCAGATAAAGGCACTGGCTATCAAGGCTGGTGACAAAGTGCAACCCCCTGAGGAAGTTCAGCCATTCATTACTAAGATAGGAAGAACATGATCACCACAATTATAACCACAATTTCTATGACCAAAGGCTTGAGACATATTCCAGTCTTGTTTGTTTCAGAGAATTAAAAGTCTTACTAGAAACTACATGTAGGGGCTCCTGAGGTGGTTCCTCAGGTAAAGGTAAGTGACAACCTGAGTTTAGTGCCTGAGGCCCACACTCTGAAAGGAGAGACTCTTGCAAGCTGTCCTGGAACAATGCACACAATGGGCTCCTGCATTAATTAGAAAAGACCCACAGGGGCTGGAGGGATGGTTCCATGCTGAGGAGAACTTGCTGCTGTACGTGTGCACAGGTATAGCCCACAAAATATTTTTGAGACAGAGTCTCATTGTATAACTCTAACTAACCTGGAATTTGATATGTAGACCAGGCTGTCCTCCAACTCACAGAGATCTGCCTGCCTCTGCCTCCTCGGTGCCAGGATTAAAGGCAAGTGCCAGCATGCCCACCTCACACAAAATAATTTTTGTTTTTGGTTTTTGAGACAGGGTTTCTTGCTTTGGAGCCTATCCTGGCATTTGCTCTGGAGACCAGTCTGGCCTCGAACTCAGAGATCTGCCTGCCTCTGCCTTCCGAGTGCTAGTATTAAAGGCATGCATCACCACCTCCAGGCCACAAAATAATTTTTAAGTGCAATTTGAAAATCCTGTATATATTTATGTAATCAAGTACGTGTAATACCATATTGACATCTTGGACAGGTGTTTTTTCTTTGTCCATTTGTTTGTTTTTTAGATAGGTTTTCTCTGTTTAGCCCTGGATGTTCTGGAATTCACTCTGTATCACAGGATGTCCTAGTATGCACAGAGATCTGCTTGCCTCTGTCTCCTGAGTGCTGGGATCAATGGTGTGCACCACCATCGCCAGGCATTGAACAGTTTGTTGCTTTTGGGTTCTACTTGCTTTCTTTTGGGGGTGGGAGGGTGCTGGGAATCAAACCCAGGACCTTGCACGCAACAGGCAAGAGCCCTACAACTGAGGTACACCTACAGCCCCTGGCTTTTTGAGCCAAAGCCTCACTATACACCCAGGCAAGTCTAATGGAACATCCTCCTGCCTCTGTCTACCAAGTTCGGGTAGATGTCACAGGTCTGTGTGCCACACAGCTTCCTGAGAACACTGAACTCTGAAGACAGGGGCAGATGATAGATTCTGTGTCCCCAGGAAATTCCCCCATCATGCTTTTACACAGGCTGAATGAAGATCTGCCACCTCAGCTAGGCTGCCTGTGAAGATCTGGCCTCCAGCCTCAGCCTGGACCAGAACCTGGCTGAGCTGGAACTGGGCCTAAACAACCTTGGTGATCCCAGGATGCTTCTGCTGTGTGAGGGCCTCAGGTACCCAGACTGCAAACTGCAGCCCCACTGGTGAGTGGAGTTCCTGATTCAGCATGCTTGCCCTGTCTTCTCTGTCCATCAAGGCCATGGGCCCACTCATTTCCTCACCAGCTCTAGCTACAGAATCTTGCTGTCAAGTTTTTCTGCCACAGGGCCTTTACACCCACATCACTGACACACTGAAACGGCTCTTCTGTTCTGCTGTACATTTGGTTTCCAGGGGAGGAGCTGGAGAGATGGCTCAGTGTTTGAGAGCACTAGCTGCTTTTCCAGAGGTCCTGAGTTCTATTCCCAGTGACCACAAGATGGCTCACAATCATTTATAATGAGATCTTGTGCCCTCTTCTGGCCTGCAGGCATACATGCCTGCAGAACACGGTAAACATACATACATACTCATATACATACATATATACATACATACATACATACATACATACATACACGTGTGCGCATATATATATATATGTTTTTTCTGGGGGAGATTGGTTAATCTTTCAGGTCTCAGAACAACTAGCCCTGACCAAAGTGTACCCTCTGTTCTACTTGGCTTTCTGTTACTGTGATAAACAACATGAACAAAGGTGACTTCAGGAAGCAGAGTTTTTGTTATCCTACAGGTTATATAGCTCCTCACTGGGGGAAACCAAGGCAGAAGCCTGAAACAGTAAAGAAACCAAAGAAATTTGCTGCTTACTGGTTGGTTCCCTGTGGCTTGCTCTGCTAGTGGCTTTTATACAGCCCAGCCCTACTGGCCCAGGGATATACTACCCACAACGGGCTCCTGCAACAATTAACCATCAAGGTTTCTCTGTGTAACAGTCCTGGATGTCCTGGAACTTGCTCTGTATACCAGGCTGGCCTTGAACTCAGAGGAATCCCCCTGCCTCTGACTCCTGAGTGCTGGGGTTAATTGTGTGCACCACCACACAGTCCCACCCCTTTCTTTTTTTAAATTACAAAATTTGACAGATGTGGCTTTCTGCCTGCATGTATGCTTTTGACCAAGCTCTTGCCTGGTACCCACAGAGTCCAGAAGACTAGTTTAGATTGACTAGGACTAGAGTTACAGCCAATTGTGAGCTGCCTGTCCCTTGCCTTCTGTCTTGCCTTCCTCTCTGCCTTCTCCCCTTGTCTCTCTCAAAGGTGGGCAAGGCCATACCCCTGCACCCTGCATACGAATTTGGAATATAAGCCCAGCCCTGGTGACCTAACCAAAAGGCATGGGACAAACTCACCTTGGCCTTCCCTTCATCTAGGTTGGGCATTTGCCAGCTGGGCTCAGACGCATGCAGATGGATTGCCCGTGTGCTCCAACTCAACTCTTGCCTCTGAAAACTGGACCTGAGCTTCAACAACTTGGGAGACAGGACTGTGGCTGCTGGGGGAAGGCCTGAGGCATCCGGCCTGCAGACTTCAGGAGCTGTGGTGAGTGTTTTGCTTAGGAGGAGGACGACAGTAGTAGCGTGGGTATGCTAATGGAGTCATGAACCACTTCATACTGGATGCTTAAGTATAAATTTTAAGGCCAGTCTCAGCTTTATAGCTACTATCAGGCCAGCGTTGGATATGGGAGATGCTACTTCAAAAAACAGCACCGAAAACAACGATGGTTATTTTCATTCTAAAGGCAGGAAACACATAAACATGACTGATCCATGGAGTGATGGCTGGAGTCTTTAATCCCAGCACTCGAGAGGCAGAGGCAGGAGGATCTCTATGAGTTCCATGCCAGCCTGGTCTACACAGCAAGCTTCAGGACAGGCACCAAATGTTGCAAAGAGAAACCCTATCTCAAAAAACCAATAAAAGAAAATGTGGTATCTCAAGTTTCTGCTCTTCCATGCTCCACCATGCTAACCACTTGCTTCCATAACTCCACATATAAGTGGAGATAGAAAAGAATCTCCCATCCTACAAAAAGCAACCCCCATTAGAGAAACATACACATACATAAATACATACACACACACACACACACACACACACACACACACACACACACACACGTGACAACCTTGGGGGTGTTTAGAAACTGCTTGGGGAATAAGCATTTATTAATTTGGGCATTTTCTTTTTATCTATGGGTATGTACATCTGGGCTTGCAGTGTGCACAGAGGCCAGAAGATGGCATCAGATGCCTGGGAGTATCAGTTACAGGATGTTGTGAAACAACTAAACCAAATTTGGCTCCTCTAGAAGAGCAGTCTTAACCACTGAGCCATATCTCCAGCTCTTGCTATTGGGATATTAGGTTTGTGTTATCTATTACTATACTGGCTGTACTCTCATACTCACCCTGATTCACAAAAGTGCTGCTCAGTTTAACTTTACTTCCTGTTCTTTTGCTTTTTTTTCCCTCGAGGAAGGGTTTCTCCGTGGCATTGGAGGCTGTCCTGGAACTAGCTCTTGGAGACCAGGCTGGTCTCCAACTCATAGCGATCTTCCTGCCTCTGCCTCCTGAGTGCTGGAATTTATTTTTATAAATATTAATTTATTATGTACACAGTATTCTGCCTGCATGTATGACTACACACCAGTAGAGGGCACCAAATCTTTTTATAGATGGTTGGTTGTGAGGCAATCTGTGGTGGTTGGGAATTGAACTCAGGACCTCTGGAAGAGCAGCCAGTGCTCCAACCTCTGAGCCCTCTCTTGTTCTTTTAAATGAAACCTGTATCAGCTGTCATCTGAGAGTTCTGAGTCTGTTATTTACCCACTGGACAAGCTTTCCACACCATTCTATCTGCATCTTTAAATGAGAATACAACTAGGAGTGTCCTATGGTTTTTATTTATTAATGTCTAAAGACACTCAAGATTGGAAATAAGGAGCCCAGAGTGGTTGGGAACATGTTTGATGCCACCACATGGAAGGCAGATGCAGGTAGATCTCTAAGAATTCCACTCCAGCCAAGGCTGCTGCCCACCACCACCTGGCCCAAGTCACATACTCTTAACCAATCCTGAACAGCCAAGGCACATACCACACTTCTTGCCGCTGTTTCCTTTAAAAAGCCATAACAACTGAGGCATTCATTTGCATCAGTGATTCAGCTCCTTGGTGGTCTCTTTTGGAGTTCTCATGAACTTGGCATAACAATTCCATACCAGCCAAGGGAGTAGAGAGACACTGTCTCCAACAAGCAACTGAACATTGGGAGTA
Source organism: Cricetulus griseus (assembly GCF_003668045.3). NCBI lineage: Eukaryota > Metazoa > Chordata > Mammalia > Rodentia > Cricetidae > Cricetulus > Cricetulus griseus. The sequence continues at coordinate 2,299,112 of NW_023276808.1, forward strand.
AGGAGGCTGGAGACGTAGCTCTGTGGTTAGGGCACTTGTTGCTCTTGCAGAGTCCCAGTTTCCAGATCCCTCTCTTTGGCTCACAACCTGTTCCAGGGAATACAACTCCAGTTTCAGGAGATCGAATCACCCCTGTTGATCTCCATTGGAACTGAAATATGAGGTTCAGTCATGCATGTGTGCAAAATACTCATCCTAAAACAAAACTAAAGGGCTGGAGGGCTGGCTTAGCAGGTTAAAGCATCTACTGCCAAGCTTGATGACAGGCTTCACCATCAGAACCCTGGTAGGTGGAAAGGAAAACATCTACAGGTTGATCTTGGATCTC
>NW_023276808.1:2299939-2322600 GCF_003668045.3 Cricetulus griseus
AAGGCACAAAACTTAGCACCAAATGGATCAAAGACCTCGACATAAATCCAGCCACACTGAAACTCTTAGAAGAGGAAGTAGGAGGTACCCTTGATCAATCGGTACAGAGGAACCCTTCCTGAACATAACACCATTAGCACATCCACTGAAATTGACAGTTAATAAATGGTACCTCCAGAAACTGAGAAGCTTCTGTAAGGCAAAGGTCAGAGTCAAAAAGACAAAATAGAAGTCCAAAAAATGGCAAAAATATGCACCAACCCCACATCTGAAAGAGGCCTGGTTTCCAAAATATACAAAGAATTCAAGAGGTTTATCACCAGCAAACCAAAAATCCACTTAAAAAATGGGGTACAGAATTAAATAGAGACTTCTCAATAGAGAAATCTAGAATGATCAAAAGACACAAGACATTGCTCAACATATTTAGCCATGAGAGAAATGCAAATCCAAAACTCTGAGATACCATCTTTCCCCCTGTCAGAATGTCTAAAATAAAAACCAACAATGACAGGTTATGCTGGAGAGGATGTGGAGAAAGGGGAACATTCCTCTACTGCTGGTGGGAGTTCAAACACATAAAGCCACTTTGGAAATCAATATGGCAGTTCCTCAGGAAAATGGGAATCAGGCAACTTCAAGATCCAATATTTCCACTCCTAGGCAAACCCCCAAAAGAAGAGCATTCATACAGCAAAGACATATTTTCAACTATGTTCATAGCAGCATTATTTGTAAAAGGCAGAACCTGGAAGCAACTTAGATGACTCTCAAGTGAGTAATGTTGTACATTTACAAAATGGAGTACTACTCAGCAGACAAAAAACAATGGAATCTTGAAACTCGCAGGCAAATGGATGGAAATAAAAGAAACCATCCTGAGTGTGGTAACCCAGTCACAAAAAGACAAACGTTCTTTGTACTCACTCATATAGTGATTTTAGATATGGATCAGGGGTTGGCCACCCAACAATCCACACCACAAGAGAAATTAGGAAACAAGGAGGACCCAAAGAGAGACATATATTATTCTCCAGAGAATGTAAAAGGGACAGGATCTCCTAAACTCATTACAAGCAAGGGGAGAGGGGAGAGGGAGTTAGGAAAAAGAGAATGTGAGAAGAGGAGGGAAGAGGGGGACATTAGAAAGCAGGAAGATGCAGTCAGAGGAAGAATTGAGGAGAGTGAGAAAATAGACATCATAATAGAGGGAGCCATTATAGGTTTAAAGAGAAATCTGGCATTAGGCAAATGTCCAGAGATCTAAAATGAAGACACCAACTAACAATCCAAGCAATAGTGCAGAGGATACCTTAAATGTCCTTTTCAGATAAAGAATTTGATGACTACCTTATATGACATCTAGAATCTTCATCCAGTACCTCATGAAAGTAGAAACAGACACCCACAGCTAAACACTGAGCCAAACTCCGGAATCTAGTTGCAGATACATAGGAGTGAAGAGCAAATGGGTTAAGACCAGGCTGGAGAAACCCACAAAAAACAGTTGACCTGAACAAGGGGGAGCCCATGGACCTCAAAATGATAGTTAGGAAACCAGCAGAGTACTGATCCAGACTCCCTGAATGTGGTTGTCAGCTAGGAGGTCTGGGCAATTTATGTGGCCTCTGATAGTAGATTAGTATATATCCTTAATACATGAATGGTTTTGGAAACCCATTCCCCATAAAGGACACTATCTCAGTGTATACGAATGGGAGAGGGCCTAGGTCCTGCTCCAAATGATATGAAAGACTTTGAAGATTTCCCATGGAAGGGCTCACCCTCCCTGGGGAACAGAAAGAGAGAAGAGATGGTTAGTGGGGAACAGGGGAGGGGAAATATCATTACATGTTAAATAAGCTTGTGTCTAATTTAAATTTAAAAATAAATAAATGCTCTGTGAATCAAAAAAGGAAAAAAGAAAAGAAAACAATAAAAATAATTTTAAATATTATTCCATGGATTATGGCAGAAACATGGGTTCTACCCTTTCTACTTGTGCAACACCATGCACACTTGAGATATCTCTGCACATGAAGGACTCCTTATCTTCCCTGTAACTAGACTTCACTGAATTCATCACTGTTGTGAGTTGCAGCAACAAGTTACAATGATTCTAATCATGTATTGGTGAAAGATGATCCACTTCACTATTTTTCTACAAGTTCCTAAACTATTTGCTTCATTTATAAGACAAACCTGAAAATAGAATGCAATAATCAGAACTTCTAAAAACCAGACCTTCAGTTTTCTAATCTGTCTTCCAAATTCAAACAAAAGCAATGCCTATATGTGAACACTTGGCAGTGATACTGCAAGAATTATATCCTCATGTGCCAGCGCTGCAGTGTCTCCCATTACCCAGTAAATCCATACTGGGAGGCACAGAGGACAAAGGGCGCTGCCCAGGCCACCACTCAGATCAACAAAACTTCAGTCTGGTTCATGTTCCATCTGAATCCGACAGAACTGAAACCTCACTGGGTGGTGGTGGTAATACATTCCTGTAATTCCTGTCTTGAAAACAAAACAAACAGACAAACAATAACTACATAAGTAAATAAATAAATGAAATGATAGCTCAAGAGACCGACTCTGAATGTCATACACTCACCATCGTATAGCTTATGGTCTTTTGTACAACTCATTTCAGCAAAGGCAGACGAGAACCATGCAAAGTACCCACATAATACTTGCCACTACTTATCCTGAGAGCTAACTCCCCCCAGAACCTCACATTTCCAATGGCCACCCAGCTAGTACTCATATTAGCAGCTTCCATACTGGGTGATGTGATCAAATGACTTAGACAGCACAGACCTTCCAACTCTGCACTTCCAGCACAGTAGACAGAGGCCTAATCTACAAAGCTTGTATTTTGCTACACATCCTTCCTCTCTCATACTGCACATGCCATTCCTCATCCAAAGCACAGGGATATTTGTGTGTACAGTCCATTACACACTCAATGTCCACTGCAACAAACCCATTGCCTCAAAGCTGGGAAACCCTGAAAACAAGCACAGGTCATTTTCACACAGTAAATGTTGCTACTGTGTAACTGGGATAAAGAAAAACAGGCCGCAGTTTAGAAAGCAATGGGGTAATGTTAGGGCTTTTAAGCAGAAAAGACAAGGTGAACATGATGCATTTGTAATCTCAAAAATTATTTTTAAAACTTGAAAGAGGCTTTATGGCCAAGTGCTCCCAAAACTTAGAGAATTTTATGAGAGCATATTAAAATTTCTTATACCATTCCTCTAAAGATGAAGACCAAAAACTAGAAAAATATCAGTCCTTAGAAGTGGATAGTAGCAGTTGAGTAAAATACAATCACACAGCAAGGATATTCTTAAAATAACTTCTTTCAACAAGGATATTCGTAAAATAACTACTGAAGTAGACCACTGTCTTGAAATCACAGCTCATTCTTCATCAATAGTGTCTTGAGGTGAAGGTCATGGGAATAAGTAAGATAGGATAAGTAGACGGTAGAAAAAGATAAGTGCCAAGTTGGGGAGTATTGCAGAGGATGTGTTCCAGACTAACTAAACTTCTTAAGAAGAATGGAATTTTGTATACTACTTAAAGGGGGTGGGAAGACAGAAGGAAATGGGAGAATAATATGAGGCCATCAAAAACCATTATATAATGTGAGAAATTCAGGAGGAGTTTAGCAAACATGCCACACTAGGGAAATAGAGTATCTGAAGACAATGACTGACTAGAGACACAGTAGCACTAGGACAGATAAAACCCTTCTAAATGATCCTGACCGCAAATCATTACAAGTTGTCCCAAACATAATGCAGATTTTAAAGAAGGAGACCAGTTTTATTGTCATTACTTCAGGCCTCAATGAAAGCTCCCAAACCTTAGACCCCAGGCTTTTACTAAGTCCTCCCTACCTGATTGACTAAATGAAGGACTTGCTTGATGAGGAGAGTTCGTAACTCAATTGTGTTTTATTTGCAAATAATTGTTACCTGGTTTCTTATTAGCACCTGCCAAAACTATGGTCTTCTAAATTAAAAAAAGCTAGAATTTTCATCCTGCACATGGAGATTACATGTAAATGTTAAATGCAAAGTGTTGAATGTCAAGAAGATACTGGAAAAACTAGGCCTCTCTGAGTTAGGCTAGCTACTTTCTATATATTCATCAAGAATGTTGAAGTTGACTAGAAATTTGCTCCTATACTCAGCTACATGCTCCCAATGCCCTGATCAGATTAAGTCCACAGAGCAAAGTGTATAAGACACCTCTCACTAGGTCAGATAATTTACATGGACCACATGGGAATTCACAAGACAGGGAATCTGGCTGCATTCTTCCACCAAGATATAGAGAGGAACCACCACACTGACAAAGGAAATCCTGAAAAGTCTATTTATGTCACAGGGAAACCTAGAGACCCTGTCTCAAACAGGCTAACTGTAAAAGAAAAACACCCTAAGTGTTCTCTGATATTTACACCCATACCAGACACACATGCCCAACATAAAACACCTAAAAATCACATAAATATAAATAGACATAAAAATAATAAAATTATAACAGTATGTTTTGCACATACCCTATATTCCAATACCTGGGCAGCAGAAACAAACAAAATACTGTGAATTTGGGGCAAAACTCATCTGCATTCTGAGTTCAAGAACAGCCAAAAATATGGACAGAAATCTGGTCTCAACATAACATTCAAACTCTGATTATAATTGACTCATCATGAAATCCTTTTCCAAAATACACTGAAGTGGTTCAGCTTAATCTCACCAGAAGACCCAGGTAAAGGACAATATATCTTAAAGTCATTTTTGATGTCTGCCAGTGTTGGTTGCCAAAGTATTTTCAGACATGAATATAGCTGAGTAAGGGAGCAGAGACAGGCAGATATCCTTGAATTCAACACTTTTGGACTACATAGTGATAGTAAGACTCTTCTCAATCACACACACACACACACACACACACACACACACACACACACACACTCAGAAATATATTGAGAGCAACAGAGCCAGAGCTCCAACAATGGCCAGGAGCATATGGTTCCAATTACATTCAGACTCCCAACATACTTCACTTTTGCTATGATTAAATTATCCAAATAAAAGCTATTCCTGTAATGAACAGATTTGGTATTTACTCCTAGGCCAGTTTCTATCGTTGTGGTAACTTAGGAGAGAAACTCAAGTCAGTCACAAAAGGGAAAACATGTGGAATCATGTGTCTTGATTTTCTCTTTTCCTGTGCCACTATCTTGTGCTCAGCTAGCTCTTTTAACAACCCCAGGTCCACTTGCTCAGAGACATTGCCACCACAGAGGTAGCCTTCTTTCCACATAAAGCATCAATCAACACAATCTTTTCCAGGTAGAAATCAGGCATTCTGATCTGAGAACACACTGAATTGGTGTTCTCTCAGATGATCCTAGATTTTATCATTTTGACACTTGAGCCTATTTAGAAGACAGAGAAAATGATGTATGATAAGGTTTTAAAAATCCAAAGCCAATATATTAATCATATCCATCACTTACAAAGCAAAGACTCAAACATGAAGACAGCAACAACTGGAGAACATAGATTTGCCAGTATGCCAGAAAATGGGAAGAGTCAACAATCTAAGATAAAGTTGAAGAAACTAAACCTTCTCTCCAAAGAAACTTTACCCAAAAACAATACCTTCAGGAACTGATAACATAAGAAATTTTATGAAGACACATTGATGAAGGTCCAACATTTATAAGTAAATATATGTAACTACGTTATCATTATACATTACAGAAAATCAGTACACAGATTCAAATAATATGAGGTCTAAACTTATCACAAGGTACAACAATCAAAAATATATAAAATATTTTGGAAAGTATGAAATGGTTGGTGAGAAAATGCCAAGAAATAAGGCAGGAAAAATATTGTCAACTTTTAATCAAAAGACAAAATAAAACGTAGGAAAAGAAAAGGGTGATCATAACCAATACTACCCAGCTCCCTATAATACTATGGGTATAAAAATTAAATAATACAGACTTCACAACTTTCAAAAATTACCTCATAATGACCCTTGAACTGGTATTTCTGACCCTAGGGCTACTGATATTCTTCCAAAAATGGAAGTACCATGCGCTAGAGCTCTCTCCAGAAATGAAGGTCATCTCTTACTATGGATCAGAAGCTCCTTATAATTCTTTTGTTTCATGTAAATACAAACCCACTGAAACTCAATCACAAAGCAACAAAAAAATAATGTAAAACCCAGGTAAACCAACAGAATTGAACTGAAAACCATGATAAGAACCCACATACCTATGAATACCTGATGTTGGACAATGAAGTTCAAATTATACAAAGGAAAGCACCTTCAGCAAAATAGTGCTGGGATAACTGTGTGCTAGCATGTAAAACACTACATACAATCCATATCAATCACCATGCAAAAAAAATAAGTAGAAATGGACCAAAGACCTCTACATAAATCCAATCACAATGAACCGATTAGAAGAGTAAGTAGGAGGTACCTCAAAGAATTTTTACAGTAGAAGGCTTCCTGAACATAGCATGAGTAGCACAAACACAGAGATTAATAAATGGGACCTCCTGAAACTGAGAATCATCTGTAAGTCCAAGGACATAGACAAAAAGACAAAATGGCAGCCCAGAGAATGGGAAAAGATATTCATCAATCCCACATTTGACAGAGAGCTGATTTCCAAAATATACAAAGAAATCAAGAAGCTTGTCACCAAAATACCAAAAAATCCAATTAAAAATTGGGGTAGAGAATTAAAAAGTGATTTGTCAATAGAGAAATCTAAATGGCTGAAAGACACTTGAGAAAGTGCTCAATAAACTTAGACATCAGAGAAATGCAAATGAAAACAATTCTGAGGTCATAATAGCTAAATTCAAAGACACCAGTGACATTTTATGCTAAAGAGGATGTGGAGAAAGGGGAACACTCCTCCACTGATGGTGGAAGTGCAAACAACCACTTAGTAAATCAGTATGGAAGTTCGTCAGTAATATAGGAATCAGTCTACCACAAGATCCAGCAATTCTACTTGTTGGCTAAAAGATGAACATTCAAACAAGAAAGATATCTTTTCAACTACGTTTGTAGCAGCATTATTTGTAATGACTAGAACCTAGAAGCAACCTAGATGACCCTAAACTGAATAATGGATAGAGAAAATATGGTACATTTACACCATGGAGTACTTACTCATTAGAAAAAACAATGGAATAATAAAATGTGCAGGCAAATGGATAGAAGTGGAAGAAACTTTCCTGAGTAAGTTAACCCAGTCCCAAAAAGAAAACATGGAATGTACTCACTTATATATGGGTTTTGACATGGAACAAAGGATTTCCAGCCTACAATCCACACCAAAAGAGAAGCTAGGACACAAGGAGACTCTTAAGAGAGATATAGATGATCACCCAGAAAAGTGGAAAGAGACATGATCTCCTGAGATAATTGGGAGTATGGCGGGAAGGGAGAGGGAGTTAGGAGACTGAGAAGGGGAGAAGAGAAGGGGAGAGGAGGACTTGATGGAGCAGGAAGACTGAGCCAGTGAAAGAATAGAGGAGATCAGCAAAAGAGAAACCATAATAGATGGATCCATTATAGGTTTAAAGAGAAATCTGGCACTAGGTAAATATCCAGAAATGTGCAAGGATGACACCAACTAACAGTACATGCAATAGTGAAGCGGTCACCTTAAATGCTCATCTCTGATAATGAGATCATTGACTACCACATGTGATATCCTAGAGCCTTCATCCAGTAGCTGATGGAAACAGAAGCAGACACAATTAAATAATGAGCCAAACTCCTAGAATTTATTTTCAGATAGGTAGGAGTGATGAGCAATTGGGTCAAGACCAGGCTCACAGAAACAGCTGACATGAAAACGCAGGAACTCATGGACCACAGACTGATAGCTGGGAAACCAGCACAGGACTGATCCAGGCCCCCTGAAAATGGGTGTCAGTTAGGAGGCCTGGGCAATTTATGGGGCCTACGGTAGTGAATTAGAATTTATCCCTATTGTACAATTGGACTTTGGGAGCCCATTGCATATTAAGCCATACCCTCTCAGTCTAGAGACACAGGGCATGGCCTGGGCCATGCTGCAAGTGAAATGAAAGACTTTAAAATCACTCATGGAGGCCTCACCTTACCTGAGGAGCAGAAAGGGGATTAAAGAGGGGTCACTTAGGGGCAGGTCAGGAGGGGAGGGAGAGGGAACTGTAATTGACATGTAAAACAAGCTTGTTTCTAGTTTACATTAAAAAAGAAAGAAATGCTTCCTGAACCAAAAAAAAGAAAAGTGATTTTAAATCTACTTTCATGGATTATGGCAAATCGCATGGAATCTGTCCAATCTACATGCACAGAAGCATGCACACTTGAGAAGTATCTACACATCAGAAACTCTTTTTCTCCCCTGGAACTAAGCTTCAGTGAATCACATCATTGTGGTTAGTTGCACCACCAAGCTACAAGCATTTTAATCACATATTTGTGAAAGATGATCCACATCACCATTTTTCTACAAGTTCCTAAACTATTTGCAATATTTATAATACAAACCTGAAAATGGAATGCAATATTCAGAACTTCTAGAAACCAGACATTCAATTTTCTAATCTATCTTCCTACTGCAACTAAAGCAGTGCCCACATGTGAAAACTTGGCAGTGATACTGCAAGAAATATATCCTCCCATGCCAGGGCTGCAAAGACTCCTATTACCCATTAAATCCATACTGATAGGCACAGAGGAAAAAGTCCACTTCCCTTGTCACCACATGTATCAACAGAACTACAATATGGCTCATGTTCCATTCAGGTCTCAACAGAATTAAAAGCTCACTGGGTGGTGGTGGCACATACCTTTAATGTCAGCACGTGGGAGGCAGAGGCTGTAAAATCTCTATGAGTTCATGCCAAACTGGTTGACAGTGTGAATCCTACTACAGCCATTACTAAACTAGCAGTCAATAACTAACTAACCAAATTAAATGATAGCTCAACAGACCTGCTCTGAACACTATATACTCACCATTGTATAGCTTACAGTCTTTCATAACGCATTTCAGCAAAGGCAGAAGAAACCATGGCAAGATTCCAAAACTTACTTGAACCTTGTATTCCTAACAGCTACCCCCACCCAAAAAAAAACCCACATTGTCTAGGGCCACCCAATGACTCAGACAGCACAGTTCTTCTAGTTCATATTCACACACTAACTGTGGTTACTGTGAAACTGAGTTACAGAAAAACATACCACAGATTAGAAAACAGTGGGATATTCATTGGCCTTGGATGCCGAAAAGACAATGTGAACATGATGCAATTATAATCTCACAAATTATTTTGAAATATTGAAACAGGCTTTATGGCCATGTGCTCCAGAGACTAGAGACTTGTATTAGAGCACATTTAAGATTTCTTATACCATTTCTCTAAAGACAAACACAATAAACAAAAAATACCATAACTTAGAAGAGGATACTAGCAGTTAAGTAAAATAAAACCACACAGCCAGAATATTCTTTAAATAATTTCTTATGTACATCATTGGCATGAAGCAACAGGTCATTCTTCAGGGACAGGGTCCTGAGATGAAGGTCACAGGGGATATGTAAATAGGACAAGTAGAAAGTAGAAAAGGTAAATGCTAGGTATTGTAGAGCATATGCCACAGACTAACTAAGCTTCTTGAGAAGAATAGTATCCTGTACACTACATAAATGGGGTGGGAAGATGTAAGAATATGGGAGAACCATATGAAGTTGTCAAAAACTATCATTTAATGGGAGAAATTCAGGAGAGACTTGTCAAAATATGTCACACAGGGAAACACAATATCTCAAGAACATTATTGACTTAAGTCACAGTGGCATTAGGACAGAAAATAGCTCCCCATATGGTGGGAAGCATTTTTTTTCTCAGCATTTGAAGCAACCCTTCAAAAAGTTCATGGCCCCAGACCATTATCAGCTCTCCCAAACATATTGCATATTTTAGAGAATGAGCTCAGTTTTACTGTCAATACATCAGGCCCCAATGAATATTCCCAAGCCCTACACCTCAGGCTGTAATTAAGTCCTCCCTGCCTGAGGACTGAAATGAAAGCCTTGATTGATGATATGAGTTCTTAACACAGCTGTGATATTTTTCATATAAATGTCACCTGCTGTCACATTGCCCATATGCCAAAATGTTTTTTTTTTCTCAAGAAAAAAAATTTTTGTCATGACACCTGTATTTAAGGTTTTTTGGGACCCTGTAATGCTTCCTTATCCAGCTTGTTTGAGACCTGTTCTCTGATATGGGATGGGCCTGGTGGTTTGTAGTAAATCAGGGGTAGATTCTTTGTAATGGTTTGGAGCCAAATGTCTATACAATCTTGATGAACAAATGTGTATCCTAGCATCCAAACAAGACTGGTTAGCATTTGCTGATCTTTGAATATTTCAGAGGCAGTCCTCCCTCGGCTCAATTCTATTTGGGAGACATTCTATTTCCTAAGCATTGGTAAAACCTATACCCAGCTCCCTGCTCACAAAGCTCTGATCAAATTAAGCCAGCAAAGCAAAGTTAATGAGAGACCTTCCCCTATGTCAAATTATTTACATGGGCCTAAGGGGATTTCCCAAGACAGGGAATCCGGCTTCACTCTCCCCACAGATACAGTGAGGACTCACCACACTGTCTGCCACACCTCCCCAAGTGCAGACAGCATCCCCTAGCTCACCATTTTGTGGTTTTCCAGATCACTGCAGCTCTCAGCTCAGCTCCCTGTAGCAGCAACTGCACCACAGCAAAGAAAACGGCTGTCTCCTCTTCAAAGTCAAGCCTGGTGAGCAGAAGAGCCCTGAACCTCTTCTGACTGGCACGTCTCCTGGAGGGCCTGATTGGATAGTGAGGCTTGAGTGACAAGAGCACCTCCCATAGGGTTAGAGTGTGCTTGAAGTCACAGTATTGTGGTTCCTGGCGATGCCTCCCACACAAGTAAAATCTTTTCTCTAGATCTGCAACAATATTCATTTCAATAGCACTGGCCCCAGGCTAATTTGCAGACCCTGAAACCTTCCTGGTCTCCATAGGAACTTCCCGTTGTCCTCCAGGATATAATTCAAAAGTTTCTACACACCAAAGAACTTCCCTGACGATGCAGCAAACCAAATGGTACCAAATCAAAATGAATTAGGAAAAGCTCACGTGGGAGACACAGCACGGGGATGGAGCAGATCGCTCCACAGCCTCCCTTTCCTTATTACACTGCCCCCTCTATCCCCTGCCCTCACTTCATCCCCTGCCCTCCATCCCCTCCCTTCCGTGTCTTCTAACACCTTAAAAAATCACAAAATCCTACCTGTGTCCTAAGTCTTCTAAAGTCCAGAGGCGGGCGGGCGGAAGAGTGGTTGCTTGGGAATGCAGGGCACACTGGGAAATGTAGTCTGGAGCAAACTCTCTGCAGGAAGCAGGAATATTTTCTAGGAACTGCTGACTCCCCAGGCTGGCTTTGCAAGTGAATGAGGAAGTGAGTCAGTGAATCAGTGACTCAGAGAGCTGAGCCATTCAGTGAATTGAATGCAGGCAGCAGCCAGGTGACAGCAGTCAAGTCAGTGATGTAGTTTACAAAGGGCAGGCTGTGGAGCAGGGTGGGGCAAGAATGGTGATGGATGTGGATGTTTATTCATGAGCTGCCCGCACCTGCATGCTTGCTCCCGCCTGGGAGCCTATGAATAAGAAATCAAAGGAACGAATGAATGAATAAATTAATTAATAAACGATGTAGCCATGCAACCACTGATGGCCTTTGATTTGTCAGCAAGGAGCTATCACCTGTCAAAGTCAGATCCTGGGGCAAGGGAAGGTCACCTGGAGAAGAGCAAAGATGTTTGATCCCAGGGCAAGGAAGGAACCTGAGGATTAGAGAGGCCCCTAGACGAGGAACGGTTCCCTCAGAAGAAGGCAAGGCCCTGGAGAGGGCTGGTGTGTAGTGACAGGCAGGGTCTTGGGAGAAACCACTGAGGAGGGAAAAGGAGGGAAGTCAGAAGAAGGAATAAGGCTAGGTTGCCCAGGACCTGGGGAGAGGGAGAATCCAGGATATCAATAATTATTATTAGGCAGTAAAATTTTCTGTGTGATATTATTTCCTGTGTTACTTACAAAATATTTGAGTTATTAAGGACACTGACTGTAACTGTGGTGGCACAGGACTTTAGATCCAGCACTCAGGAGAAACGGGCAGTTCCCTATGGTTTAGGCCAGATGGTCTACAAAATATACTCCAGGACATCTTGGGATTCACAGAGTAACCTTGTTTTGAAAAGCAAACAAAAGACCACTGTAACAATCATGTTTTAGTTATCTCTCAAAGATATAAATTAAACATCTTGTGTGTCCTTATTTTTCTCCTATGCTCCTTAGGTTTTCTACAGCAATTTTCAGAACCTGCTCATCATCCTTGTCACTGTGGCAGAAGCAAGACACAAGGGCAGGTGGGACCACGAAGAGCAAGCGGATCATGAGCATGGAGAAGCCTGGGGTGGGAACTGGGTACTTGGCACAGGATCAGGGCCATGTTGCCCAGGACCTAGGGAGAGGGAGAATCCAGGTCATCAACAATCATTTTTAGGCAGTACTAGATTTTCTGTGTCCTATTATTTCCTTTTTTACTTAAAAAATATTTGAGTTATAAAAAGCTATAAAGACCTGGGAAATGGTTTCACATGGTGTTAATCCCATCTCTTGGGAGACAGAGGCAGGTGCATCTCTATGTGTTTAAGTCTAGCTTGGTCTAGAGAGTGAGTCCCAGGATAGGCCCCCAAAGCCACATAGAATCTCTGTCATCCAAACTGATCCAATAGGTTTCATCCAATAGAGGCTGTGACGGTTCAACATGGAAAAATTAGTAAATGTAATCCACCACAAAAATAAATTTGAGAAAACATGATTTTTATTATCTCTTTACATGCTTAAAAAGCCATTGACACAAACAAACATCATAAAAGACTTGGAGAGGAACCGGGCGATGGTGGTGCATGCCTTTAATCCCAGCACTTGGGAGGCAGAGCCAGGCAGATCTCTGTGAGTTTGAAGCGAGCCTGGTCTACAGAGCGAGTGCCAGGAGAGGCTCCAAAGCTACAAAGAGAAATCCTATCTGGAAAAACCAAAAAAAGTTATGGAGACATTAGGGATACAATATACATACATACACATAATACAGGACATTTAAAGCAAATGTATAGAAAACATAGAGTAAAATGAAGAGAAACTCAAAGGAATTCCAACAAAATCTGGAACAACACAAGGTTGTGAACTCTATATCTACTCAATATATTACTTGAATTTCTTAATAGACCAATAATACAGCTGAAGGATATCAGTGGAATGTAATTTGGAAAGGAAGAAATAGAAGTATTGTTACATATAGGTCATATTATGGTACAGCATAAGTGACCCTAAAAATTCAGCAAAGGAATTACAGGTGACAAACAATTTGAGGGCATTCGCTGAATACAAGAGTAACTCAAAAAAGAAATCCAAAGCTCTCCAATATAAAAATGGCAAACAGCCTGATAAAGAAGTAAATGAATCAACACCCTTCACAACAGCCTCAAACAATATAAATTATATACAAGTAACTCTAAAAAAAGCAAGTGAGACACTTGTGTGATAAAAACATTAAGTATTTGAAGAAACAAGTTGAAGAAGACATGAGGAGATGGAAAGATCTCCAATGCTCAAGGATCAGTAGGATGAACACAGTAAAAAGTCCATCTACTAACAGCAGTCTACAGATTCAGCACAATCCCCATCAACATTGCTGCACAATTCATTAAAGACCTGAACAGGACAGTTTGCTTTTTCATATGAATAATAACAAACCAGGATAGCTGTCTTGGTTGTGGTGAGTGCTATTCTAGGTAGTCAAAGTGACTACCTCAGGAAATAGCTAAAATTCAACAAGATGGGGCTTTTTTGTTTGTTTTTTTCTTTTCTGGATTTTTTGAGACAGGATATCTCAGTACATGTGGATCCAGTCCTACAACTTGCTTTGTAGACCAGCTAGCCTTGAACTCACAGGGATCTGCCTGCTTCTGCCTCTCAAGTGTTTGGATTAAAGGCGTGCACCACCAATGACCTCCAGGCCTTTTATTATTAAAGGTTTTAAAACAGGAATACATATCTTTAATCCAGATCTTTGGAGGTGATAAAATCCACCTTTACCAGCTTGGTGTTGGTGCTCATCTCTAATCCCAGCCCTCAAGAGAAAGTAGCAGTAGGATCTCCTGAGTTCTGAGACTGCCTGGTCTACAGAATGTGATGCACACAAAAATAAAAAGAAAAGTCATGGGAAAAAAATCCATCACTCTGTAAACCATGCTGTCCTTGAACTCACAGAGAACCACTTGCCTCTGCCTTCCCAGTGCTGGGATTAACGGTGTGTGCCACCACCACCCTGTAGAATAATCTTCATTTGTGTCCTAAAAATCTATTTTTTAATATCCTAGACACCCTTCATTTGTTGAATAAGAGAATCACTCAGGTCCATATTTTGCAATGGTCTGGGCAAGCAAGCACATTGTGTGGAGGAGGAAGAAGAGGTTGCACCTGTGAACTATAGGAGGAGAGCTGGGTCATCTACTGGAGACAGGGGTAAGTGCTATTGAAATCCGTGTCTCTGCAGATCTCTAAAAGGTCCCTGTCTGGAGTCCAGTCCACGGCCCTGACACCACCCCCCCGTGCTGTGTCTTTAAGCACACTACAAGCCTTAAGGAAGTGCTGTTGTCATTCAAGCATCACTAGCCTATCAGAGGCAGCAGGCCAACCTGCCAATCTCAAGTCTTGCAGGACACTTCCTGGAGCCATGCTGTAGGTTTTGTTTTACAGCAGAAGAGGCACCAGAGGATTGATTGCTGCTCTGTGAGTGCTACTGTACGGGACTGTGAGGAGAACATGGATGAGCGCAGAAGCCACAGCATGGTGAGTGGTGGGATGCTACCCCCAGATGGGGAGGACGGGATGGGGAGGCATGGGAGATGGTTCGGCAGGCGCTACAGCAGGCTGTGTGTGAACCTCCTGCCGCATTCAGTGTCCTGTGAGGTCCCATGTGGTCCTAGCAACTCCCCAGGTCTGGGGCTGGCCGAATACTTCACGGCCCCAGGACTCAGCATATCCCCTGCAGGGACGTCACGGGTGGTTGTAGATGTGGCTGCTTTAAAAAAAACTGGAAAAAAAGATGAAAAACCAGTTGTAGGCTGCCTGCCGCCCGCTGTATGTGGAAACTGAGGATCGAAATGTATCAGAAAAACCCGGGTCTGTTTACATGGACCTGAAAAGAAAAACCAGCAGATTTACATTTAAAAATCTCTCAATACGGATGAACGGAAGAAAAATAAAGGATAATTTGGTTCTCTATTTGGTTTCAAACATGGGAACTGGGCGTGGCATAGACACGGTAGGAATCCGGTTCCACCTCTCCCTGCTGCACGCATGCAGGTAACCACAGGGTGAAAAATGTTTTTTTTTTTTTTATTTTTCGAGACAGGGTTTCTCTGTGTAGCTTTGGAGCCTAACCTGGCACTCGCTCTGGAGACCAGGCTGGCCTCGAACCCAGAGATCTGCCTGCCTCTGCCTCCCGAGTCCTGGGATTGAAGGCGTGCGCCACCAACGCCCAGCAAAATGTGGGTTTTTCTAGTTAAAAAATGGGAAAAGCTTGGCTTTGGTGGTGCACGCCTTTAATCCCACACTGGGGAGGCAGAGCCAGTAGGATCTCTGGATTACAGAGTGAGTACCAGGACAGGTTCCAAAGCTATACAGAGAAACCCTCTCTCAAAAAAACAAAGAAAAAATGGGATAAAATTCATGTCCCCAGTGAGCAGCACCATCCCAAACCCAGAGCTGTTGAACTGTCTCAAAAAAAGAAAGGAAGGAAGAAAGAAAGAAAGAAAGAAAGAAAGAAAGAAAGAAAGAAAAGAAGAGAAAAGAAAAGAAAAAGAAAGCCTTGTTTGATCAGGCAAGTCCTAAACACAGTAGTGTTTTAATTTTCAAATCGTTTTCCTGCTGTCATTTTGTCCATCTAGAAATATGCTTTACTCAAGAAGGAAACTGGAACTTTATGGCAAACCAGGTTGTTTGTGACCCTGTAATGCCTACTTGAGTAGCTTGTTAGAGGCCTGTTCTTTGATATGGTGATGGGTTCAGTGGCTGCTTTTAAATCAGGGGTGGCTCATTTGTAATCGTTTGGAGTCAAAAGTCTAGACACTCTTGGTCAACAAATGTATATCCTAGCATCCTGATCTCTAACATGCATGAGTTTTTAGTCAGTCCTCACTCCGCTAAATTCTACATCGTGAGACTTACTATCTCCTAAGCATTTGTAAAAACCATTGTGCTACCAAGGATTTCATTTAGACCCTCAATCAGGGAAGAGAGACATTCTTGGGATAGCTACTAACAGCCTGGGGCCTAGGCCTTGGGTGTTTTCCCTAAGGGTCTGATATATTGATAATTAAAAAAAGAGCCTTATCTAAAACTAGGAATTTACCGTCCAGCATTTGTGGCACACACCTTTAATCCCAGCACTCGGGAGGTAGAGGCAGGCAGATCTCTGTGAGTTTGAGGCCATCTTGGTCTCCAGAGCAAGTGTCAGGATAGGCTCCAAAGCTACACAGAGAAACCTGGCTCAAAAACCAAAAATAAATAAATAAATATAGGAATTTGCTTGTGAGAGCTGGTAATGGTCTGGAACAAAGCCCCTGCATAGAGATTGCTTCAGATACGGAGAACCCATCTCTTCCTACTACATGGGTCCATGATTTTTGATCCAAGGGCACTGTGGGCTTACTCAGCAGTTATCTTGAGATAACCTGTGTTCCCCTTGTGCAGCATTGTTTAGTTAGGTTCCTACCTGAGTTTGTCTGATTGCATGGTAGTTTCTACTGACTCAATAGAAGTCTCCCTTTTTCTTCCCTTTTCCCCCTGGAAGTAGTATACAATATGATACGCTTCTTAAGAAGTTTACTTGACATGTGACATATCCTGTTCAAGACCTCCTCATCACTGCTTTAAACTTTAATACACATTTCCTATCTTTCTCATCCCCCACCACTTTCACCTCAGGATCTGGTCAGAGAAGAAGATCCTGCTGTTTCAGGTCTCTGGTGTACTTAAACTATTCTGGGAATATTTTTGCCTTGTAAATCTCCCATCTGCCCAAGTAGCTATACATGCTGTCTCCTCTATTGAATTTGTTCAAAGTGTTACCTGGAGTATGAAGCTAAAATGTACTTAAGGTTGACAGAATATATGAAATGAAAAATGTGTTTAGACTGGCTCCTCTGGAGCAGTAGCTTCAGATGGATGCATGATGTCATTAAATGCATTTTCTTTATTAGTCTCCTAAGTGTGTGAGGTGATTTTTCCCTGGTAAGATGTATTAATGCTTGAGCAGCTGAATTTCCATTCTGTTACATTTTTTTTCTCAAAGCAAGCTCTGTTTTGTGTCTCAGGAGGCCTTGATACCAGTCTGTTGCTCTTGAGGGTAATGACCTTCCTGTCTTCTGTACTACACCTTCAATATTCTTAAATCACTCACCACTTCAGAGATTTCAAATTGTCCATTTAAGTCATGTATTCAAATAGCCAATGCAGTCTCAGGAAAAGGGTTCCCATGGGGGAGCATTGCTTCTGCCTTAGTACAATATAGGAGGAACAGTTTACACTGCATTAGGATTCAGGATAGGCAAACGGCTGCTGGAGTCACTGTTATGGAAACAGACCTGTTTGTGGTAGTGGGAATGATTTTGTAATTTCCTAGAATGTTTTTATTTTTTTGAGACAGGGCTTCCCTGTGGCTTTGGAAGCTGTCCTAAAACTGGCTCTACATGTAGACCGCTGGTCCCAAACTCACAGAGATCCATCTGTCTTTGCCTCTCAAGTGCTGGGACTAAAAGCTTGTGCCACACATGCCCGCCTCCCCGAATGTTTTAATCCATGTAATGTGGATAAACAGACCATATTGTGTGGGTGTATATTCGGGAAAGTTATCTTAAGCCAATGAATTTTGAATTTGCAATTAGGTCACTCTCCTGTGCAAGTATGTTCTATCCTGCTTGACAAAGTGATGTCATCTAAGAGGTTTGAGAAGCAGGTCATTGATCGAAACTTTGTGTCAGGTTACAGAGCTCTGTAGACAACATATGCACAGAGGTCTGGATCTGGAGTAGAAGTCAGGGCCATCCACCTCTGGGCTGTGTCTTTAAACACACTCTAACCCTTAAGGAATTGATCTTGTAGCACATGCAACAAGAGCCAATCAGGGATGGCCAGCCAGCACAGCAGTTGGGATTCTTGCAGGACATTTCCTGGAGCCATGGTGCAGGCTTGGTTTTGCACCAGAACAGGCACAAGTATATTGATTGCAGCACTATGAGTGCTACTGTAGGGGATTGTGAGGAGAGCATGGATAAGCACAGAAGCAACAGCATGATGAGTGAGTGGATGGAATCCCAAGATGGGGAGTACAGGATGGAGAGGCATGGGAGATGGTGTGGCAGGATCTCCCAGAGGCTGGGTGGGAAATCTCTGCCACATTCTGTGTTCTGTGAGTTCCCATGTGGTCCTAGCAAGTCCAAATACCCTGTTGCTCGGATGATGAATACATCACTCTGTGGCCAGCATCTGCAGAAAGCATTATGATCAGGGAGCTTTGTGTAAAAATAACTTTATATTCATCACCAATGTCCTTTTGGTGCATGCGGTAGTCAAGTTGGTAAACTTGGCGAGGCCTAATAATCCTAGTGTGTTCTATAAGTTATTCACTTCACATTTCATACTTAGGTGTAAGATACATTTGGAGTCAATTTTGTGCATGCTGTAAATGGCATTGGTTTTCATGCTTGACTAGGCCCATTTCTTCTTGGCTGGAAGTGCAGAGCTGGAAGGACTGTGGTATCTGTGTCATTTGATCTCTCATCACCTGGTAGCGGTACTGCTAATATTCTAGGCCCAGCTGGGTGGTCCTAGCACCTGAGGGACTCTGGGAAGGCTTAGCAATCATGAGTACTTGTGGCAAGTAGCTTGCAGTTTCTTTCCAGGTTCTCCTCTAATTCTGCTCTAGGGAGATGTAAGGAAGAACAAAAGATATACCATCGTGTGTATGGGGGTGTGTCCAGAACAGGTCTGCTGTGCTGTCATTTCTTGTGGAATTTATATGGATCATGAGACAGACAGTGGTTCTCTTGTCTAACCTGTGACCTGGGCTGTTGCTCATCTCCACTAAGCCTCCCTGTATAAGGATTTTTGGATAGCAGGAGACTCTGAAGCACTAGTATGGAAGGATGCTTTTTGTATCACTGTCTAGTGTGCACACACAGTCAATGCACTTGGTGTGCAGTGGAAACACTGATTTGAAAACAGAGAGTCTGCTTTCTAGAATTTCTGAATATTGTATTCCACTTTCAGTTTTGTCGTACAAATATTACGAATAATTTAGAAAATTGTAGAAAGGTGGTGATATGGATTGTCTCTTACCAATACATGATTGGAATGTTTTTGACTTTCTGCTGACACCAGCCACAATAGTCAGATTAAGTGAAGCTCAGTTCCATGAGACAAAAGCAGTTTATGGTCTGCAGAGTTCTTAGGTGTACATGGTATTAGGCAGTTAGTTAGGGAAGGATACACTTCCTACACCATTATCACTGTGGAAGGAATTAGATTTTCAGCTTTTCTTCCATGTTGTTTCAGGATTGGGCACCAGTGGGTATGGGTTTACCTGATACCACAGGAGGCACTAAGGGCTTCAGGGCCATAGCAAGAAATCTCTGGAGAGAGAGCTTTAGAGCATGGCTCAGGATTGGTGTGCCTCCAGACTTGGAGGGCTTGCCCTGTGTTGATTGTCCACTCTGTTGTTATGGCCCATAGGCCCTCCTAGGGTGGTTGCAATGCTCTGCACGTCATTGTTGTGCACTTGTCCATAAAGCACACACCGAGAGCTGTAAAGCCTACTACCACCAGCTAACTTCTCATTGGTTCCTTGCCGTGAGGCAGGCACCTAACCTCTAGTGACAAAGGCAAAGTCATGGAAAGCATGTGTTACTGTCATGGCTGCCAAAAGGGGCAGGTATCTGACCTTAGTGACTAAGACAAGGTCAGACAAATAAGTGTTTGGCTGTTATGGCTGCTGAAATGGGCAGCTGGCCCCTTCAGCATGCACCACCACTGCCAGGCGACTTTTTGTGTTTTGAGACAGGATTTCTCTGTATAGCTTTGGAGTCTTACCTGAAACTCCCTCTCTAGAACAGGTTAGCCACAGGAAGAGATCTGCCTGGCTCTGCCTCCTGTGTTCTGGGATTAAAGGCCTGAGTCAGTATAGACAGGGAGGGAGGGGAGGGAATTAAGGGAGGGGAAGGAACAGAGGGAAGTGAAGGAAAGGAGGCATGGATCCCAAGCCCTCCATTCTGTCCCAGGCTTTGTCTCCCATGTGAGCTTTTTCTAATTTGTTTTGGTTTGGTCTGATTTGGATTGCTGAATTATAGGGGGGACTTATTTGGGTGTAGAAAATTGTCAGTCCTATCCAGGAGTACAAGGGGAAGTTCCTATGGAGACCAGGAAGATAGCAGGGTCTGCAATCTCAGTCAGGGCCAAGTGCTATTGAAATGCATATGTGCATATAATTGAAGGTGTAGAAAAGATTATTTTCTTGTGGAAGGCATTGCCAGGCACTATAATACTGTGCCTTTAAGCACACTTTAACCCTGTGGGAGGTTCTCTTGTCACTCAAGCCTCACTATCAATCAGGCTCTCCATGATACCTTCCAGGCAGAAGAGGTGCAGGGCTCTTCCTATCACTAGGCTTCAGGTATGACTTTGAAGAGGAGACAGTTTTGTGTGCTGCGGTGCAGTTGCTGGAACAGGGAACTGAGCTGAGAGCTTCAGTGATCTGGGAAACCACAAAATGTTGAGCTAGGGGATGCTGTCTGCAGATTTGGAGGAGAAGATGGTGAGGTGTGGCAGAGAGTGTGGTGGGTCCTCCCTGTATCTGGGGGCAAGAGCACAGCCAGATTCCCTATCTTTGGAAGTCCTATGTTTTCCATGTAAATCTTCGATGTATGGGATGACTCTCAATAACTTTTCTTTGTGGCTTAATCTGATCAGAGCATTGGGAGCAATGAGTTGGATCTAGGAGCAGGTTTCTAGCTAACTTCAACATTCATTTTCTGCGTGGGGTGGTTCCAGACAAGGTGTCCGTGTTTAGCTTTGGAGCCTAACCTGGCACTCACTTTGTAGACCAGGCTGGCCTTGAACTCACAGAGATCCACCTGTCATTGCCTCCCAAGTGGTGGGATTAAATGTGTGTGCCACCAAAACTCCACCCAATGCCAACATTCTAGATGAATATGTGGAAAGCAGTTTGTGTAACTCTGAGAGGCCCAGTTTTTCCAATACCTTGTTGACATTCAATACTTTGCTTTTAACATTTACATAAAATCTACATTGATAGTTAATTTTGAGCATGTTGTCCACAGGCATCTCACTTGTTGAGTAGCAACGACCTATTATGCCATAATGTAGGAGAGTAGAATTGGTGACATAAAGGATCAACCAATGCTTAGTAAATAGTATGTCTCCCCTAAATAGAATTGAGCTTAAGGATGACTGCCTCTGAAATACCCAATATTATAAGTATATGCTAACCAGTCTTATTTGGATGCTAGAATGAATAATTATTCACCAGGATTTTTCATATATTTAGCTCCACACCATTACAAAGAAGCTACGCCTGATTTACAACAAGCCACTAGTCCTAACCCCATATCAAAGAACAGGCCTCTGACAAGCTGATCAAGGAGGAATTACAGTGTCATAACAAAACTTAAATCCTGGTGTCATAAAATTCTAGTACTTTTCTTTAGAAAAGCATAGTTTTCTCAGGTGGGTAATATGAAACTGGGTGAAAATTATTTAAAAATACAACGCTGTTGTTTTAAGAACTTACCTCATCAAGCAAGGATCTCATTTGAGCCCTCAGGCTTGGAGAACTTATTAACAGCCTGGGGCCTAGGGCTTGGGAGCTTTCCCTAATGGCCTGATGTATTGACAATTAAACAGAGCTCCTCTAAACCTGCAATATTTTTGGCAGAGATGGTAATGAACTGGGACTTTGTAGAGACTTTGTAGAGTTCCTAAAATCTTGACATCCACAACCCTTCTTACCCTATGGAGCTATTGTTGTCTGGCCTAAGGCCACTGTGTGTTTAGTCAGTAATGTTCTTGGGAAAATGTTTCCCTTGTGTGTCATTGTTTGACTCTTCTCCTCCTGAATTTCTCCGATTATATGATAGTTTTTCTTGGCTTGATGTAATTCCCCGATTTCCTTCCATTGTCCCACCCCATTTAAGTAGTGTATTAGATACTAGACCTTGATTGAGCTTACGGATGACTGCCTCTGAAACACCCATAAGATATGCTAACCAGCCTTGTTTGTGTACTAAAATACACATTTGTTCAACAGATTTGTCCAGACATTAGGCTCCAAACCATTGCATATAAGCCCTCCCTTGATTTAAAACAAACCAGTAAGCCCATCCTCATAACAAACAACAGGCTTCTGAAAGCTTCTCT